>NC_083453.1:18980466-19210466 GCF_020745735.1 Hemiscyllium ocellatum | reverse complement strand
CACACACACACAATCTCACCCAGTCACGCACACACACAATCTCACCCAGTCACGCACAGTCTCACCCAGTCTCACACACACACACAATCTCACCCAGTCTCTCTCTCTCACACACACAATCTCACCCAGTCACACACACGCACACACAATCTCACCCAGTCACACACACACAAATCTCACCCAGTCACACACCTACACACACAATCTCACGCTGTCACACACACACAATCTCACGCTGTCACACACACACAATCTCACCCAGTCTCTCACACACACACACACACACACACAATCTCACCCAGTCTCACACACACACACACAATCTCACCCAGTCACACACACACTCACAATCTCACCCAGTCTCTCTCTCTCACACACACAATCTCATCCAGTCACACACACACACACACACGCGCACACACACATACACAATCTCACCCAGTCTCTTTCTCACACACACACACAATCTCACCCAATTACACACACACACACACACACAAGTCTCACCCTGTCACACACCCACACACAATCTCATCCAGTCACACACACACAATCTCACCTAGTCTCACACACACTCACGCGCGCACACACAATCTCACGCAGTCACGCACACACACAATCTCACCCAGTCACGCGCAGTCTCACTCAGTCAAACACAAACACAATGTCACCCAGTCTCACACAAACACAATCTCACCCAGTCACGCACAAACACAATCGCACCCAGTCTCACACACACACACACAATCTCACCCAGTCTCTCACACACACACAATCTCACTCAGTCATACACACACACAATCTCACCCAGTCACACACACACACACACACACACACACACACACAATCTCACCCACTCTCACACACACACACACACACACACAATTTCACCCACTCACACACACACACACAATTTCACCCAGTCACACACACACACACACAATGTCACCCAGTCTCACACACACACACAATCTCACCCAGTCTCTCACGCACACACACACACACAATCTCACCCAGTCTCACACACACACAATCTCACGCAGTCACGCACACACACACACACAATCTCACCCAGTCTCACACACACACACACACACACAATCTCACCCAGTCACACACACACACAATCTCACCCAGTCACGCACACACACAATCTCACCCAGTCACGCACACACACAATCTCACCCAGTCACGCACAGTCTCACCCAGTCTCACACACACACACAATCTCACCCAGTCTCTCTCTCTCACACACACAATCTCACCCAGTCACACACAATCTCACCCAGTCACACACACACAAATCTCACCCAGTCACACACCTACACACACAATCTCACGCTGTCACACACACACACACAAATCTCACCCAGTCTCTCTCTCTCACACACACAATCTCACCCAGTCACACACAATCTCACCCAGTCACACACACACAAATCTCACCCAGTCACACACCTACACACACAATCTCACGCTGTCACACACACACACACAAATCTCACCCAGTCTCACACACACACACACACACACACACACAATCTCACCCAGTCACACACACACACACACAATCTCACCCAGTCACACACACACACACAATCTCACCCAGTCACACACACACACACACAATCTCACCCAGTCTCTCTCTCTCACACACACACAATCTCACCCAGTCACACACACACACGCGCACACACACATACACAATCTCACCCAGTCTCTTGCTCACACACACACACAATCTCACCCAATTACACACACACACAAGTCTCACCCTGTCACACACCCACACACAATCTCATCCAGTCACACACACACAATCTCACCTAGTCTCACACACACTCACGCGCGCACACACAATCTCACTCAGTCACACACACACACTATCTCACCCAGTGTCTCTCTCACACACACACACACACACACACAATCTCACGCAGTCACGCACACACACAATCTCACCCAGTCACGCGCAGTCTCACTCAGTCAAACACAAACACAATGTCACCCAGTCTCACACAAACACAATCTCACCCAGTCACGCACAAACACAATCGCACCCAGTCTCACACACACACACACAATCTCACCCAGTCTCTCACACACACACACAATCTCACTCAGTCATACACACACACAATCTCACCCAGTCTCTCACACACACACACACACACACACACACACACACACACACACACACAATCTCACCCACTCTCACACACACACACACACACACACAATTTCACCCACTCACACACACACACACACAATTTCACCCAGTCACACACACACACACACAATGTCACCCAGTCACACACACACACACACAATGTCACCCAGTCACACACACACACAATCTCACCCAGTCTCTCACGCACACACACACACAATCTCACCCAGTCACACAATCACACCCAGTCACACACACACACACAATCTCACCCAGTCACACACACACACACACACACAATCTCACCCAGTCACACACACACACACACACAAAATCTCACCCAGTCACACACACACACACAAAATCTCACCCAGTCACGCACACACAAACACAATCTCACCCAGTCCCGCACACACACAATCTCACCCAGTCCCGCACACACACAATCTCACACAGTCCCGCACAGTCTCACACAGTCACACACACACACACACACAATCTCACCCAGTCACACACACACACACAATCTCACCCAGTCACGCACAGTCTCACACAGTCACACACACAATCTCACCCAGTCACACAATCACACCCAGTCACACAATCACACAATCTCACCCAGTCACACACACACACAATCTCACCCAGTCACGCACAGTCTCACACAGTCACACACACAATCTCACCCAGTCACACACACACACACACAATGTCACCCAGTCACACACACACACAATCTCACCCAGTCTCTCACGCACACACACACACACAATCTCACCCAGTCTCACACACACACAATCTCACGCAGTCACGCACACACACACACAATCTCACCAAGTCACACACACACACACAAAATCTCACCCAGTCACACACACACACACAAAATCTCACCCAGTCACGCACACACAAACACAATCTCACCCAGTCACACATACACACAATCTCACCCAGTCACGCACAGTCTCACACAGTCACACACACACACACACACACACACAATCTCACCCAGTCACACAATCACACCCAGTCACACACACACACACACAATCTCACCCAGTCACACACACACACACACACACAAAATCTCACCCAGTCACACACACACACACAAAATCTCACCCAGTCACGCACACACAAACACAATCTCACCCAGTCACACATACACACAATCTCACCCAGTCCCGCACACACACAATCTCACACAGTCCCGCACACACACAATCTCACACAGTCCCGCACACACACAATCTCACACAGTCCCGCACACACACAATCTCACACAGTCCCGCACACACACAATCTCACACAGTCCCGCACACACACAATCTCACACAGTCCCGCACACACACAATCTCACACAGTCCCGCACACACACAATCTCACACAGTCCCGCACACACACAATCTCACACAGTCCCGCACAGTCTCACACAGTCACACCCACACACACACACACAATCTCACCCAGTCACACAATCACACCCAGTCACACACACAATCTCACCCAGTCACGCACAGTCTCACACAGTCACACACACAATCTCACCCAGTCACACACACTCACGCGCGCACACACACACACACACACACAATCTCACCCAGTGTCTCTCTCACACACACACACACACACAATCTCACCCAGTCTCTCACACACACACACACAATCTCACCCAGTCACGCGCAGTCTCACTCAGTCAAACACAAACACAATGTCACCCAGTCTCACACAAACACAATCTCACCCAGTCACGCACAAACACAATCGCACCCAGTCTCACACACACACACAATCTCACCCAGTCTCTCACACACACACACACACAATCTCACTCAGTCATACACACACACACACAATCTCACCCAGTCACACACAATCTCACCCAGTCACACACACACACAATCTCACCCAGTCTCACACACACACACACACAATTTCACCCAGTCACACACACACAATTTCACCCACTCACACACACACACAATTTCACCCAGTCACACACACACACACACACAATCTCACCCAGTCTCGCGCGCACACACACAATCTCACCCAGTCTCGCGCGCACACACACAATCTCACCCAGTCTCGCGCGCACACACACATCCACACACACAATGTCACCCAGTCACACACACACACAATCTCACCCAGTCTCTCACGCACACACACACACACACACACACACACACAATCTCACCCAGTCTCACACACACACACACACAATCTCACGCAGTCACGCACACACACACAGACACACACACAATCTCACCCAGTCTCACACACACACACACACAATCTCACCCAGTCACACACACACACACACACACACAATCTCACCCAGTCACACAATCTCACCCAGTCACGCACAGTCTCACACAGTCACACACACACACAGTCACACAATCACACCCAGTCACACACACAATCTCACCCAGTCTCTCACACACACACAATCTCACCCAGTCACACACACACACACACACACAAAATCTCACCCAGTCACGCACACACAAACACAAAATCTCACCCAGTCACGCACACACAAACACAATCTCACCCAGTCACGCACACACAAACACAATCTCACCCAGTCACACATACACACAATCTCACCCAGTCACGCACAGTCTCACACAGTCACACACACACACACAATCTCACCCAGTCACACAATCTCACCCAGTCACACAATCTCACCCAGTCACGCACAGTCTCACACAGTCACACACACACACAGTCACACAATCACACCCAGTCACACAATCACACCCAGTCACACACACAATCTCACCCAGTCTCTCACACACACACAATCTCACCCAGTCACACACACACACACAATCTCACCCAGTCACACACACACACACACACACACACACACAATCTCACCCAGTCACACACACACACACACACACAATCTCACCCAGTCACACACACACACACACACACAATCTCACCCAGTCACACACACACACAATCTCACCCAGTCACACACACACACACAATCTCACCCAGTCTCTCACACACACACACAATCTCACCCAGTCTCTCACACACACACACACACACACACAATCTCACCCAGTCTCTCACACACACACACACACACACACACAATCTCACCCAGTCTCTCTCCCTCACACACACACAATCTCACCCAGTCTCTCTCCCTCACACACACACACACACACAATCTCCCCCAGTCACACACACACACACACACACAATCTCACCCAGTCACACACACACACACACAATCTCACCCAGTCTCTCACACACACACACAATCTCACCCAGTCTCTCACACACACACAATCTCACCCAGTCTCTCACACACACACAATCTCACCCAGTCTCTCACACACACAATCTCACCCAGTCTCTCACACACACACACAAAATCTCACCCAGTCTCTCACACACACACACAATCTCACCCAGTCTCTCACACACACACAATCTCACCCAGTCACACACACACACACACACACAATCTCACCCAGTCTCTCTCTCTCACACACACACACACACAATCTCCCCCAGTCACACACACACACACACACACAATCTCACCCAGTCACACACACACACACACACAATCTCACCCAGTCACACACACACACACACACACAATCTCACCCAGTCTCTTTCTCACACACACACACAATCTCACCCAGTCTCTCTCACACACACACAATCTCACCCAGTCTCTCACACACACACAATCTCACCCAGTCACACACACACACACACACAATCTCACCCAGTCTCTCTCTCTCACACACACACACACACAATCTCCCCCAGTCACACACACACACACACACAATCTCACCCAGTCACACACACACACACACACACACAATCTCACCCAGTCTCTTTCTCACACACACACACAATCTCACCCAGTCTCTTTCTCACACACACACACAATCTCACCCAGTCTCTTTCTCACACACACACACACAATCTCACCCAGTCTCTTTCTCACACACACACACACACAATCTCACCCAGTCTCTTTCTCACACACACACACACAATCTCACCCAGTCTCTTTCTCACACACACAATCTCACCCAGTCTCTTTCTCTCTCACACACAATCTCACCCAGTCTCTTTCTCACACACACACACAATCTCACCCAGTCTCTTTCTCACACACACACACACAATCTCACCCAGTCTCTTTCTCACACACACACACACAATCTCACCCAGTCTCTTTCTCACACACACACACACAATCTCACCCAGTCTCTTTCTCACACACACACACAATCTCACCCAGTCTCTTTCTCACACACACACACACACACACACACACACAATCTCACCCAGTCTCTTTCTCACACACAATCTCACCCAATTACTCACACACACACGTACAAATCTCATCCAGTCACACACACACACAAACACACACACAATCTCACCCAGTCTCTTTCTCACACACACAATCTCACCCAGTCTCTTTCTCACACACACACAATCTCACCCAGTCTCTTTCTCACACACACACACAATCTCACCCAGTCTCTTTCTCACACACACAATCTCACCCAGTCTCTTTCTCACACACACAATCTCACCCAGTCTCTTTCTCACACACACAATCTCACCCAGTCTCTTTCTCACACACACACACACAATCTCACCCAGTCTCTTTCTCACACACACACACACAATCTCACCCAGTCTCTTTCTCACACACAATCTCACCCAATTACTCACACACACAAACACACACACAATCTCACCCAGTCTCACACACGCAATCTCACCCAGTCTCGCGCGCACACACACAATGTCACCCAGTCTCACACACACACACACACACAATCTCACTCAGTCACACACACACACACAATCTCACTCAGTCACACACACACACACACACACACACACACACACACACAATCTCACTGAGTCACACACACAATCTCACTCAGTCACACACACACACACACACACACACAATCTCACTCAGTCACACACACACAATCTCACTCAGTCACACACACACGCACACAATCTCACGCAGTCACTCACACACACACACACACACACACACACAATCTCACCCAGTCACACACACACACACACACACACAATCTCACCCAGTCACGCGCAGTCTCACCCAGTCAAACACAAACACAATCTCACCCAGTCACGCACAGTCTCACCCAGTCACACACAAACATAATCGCACCCAGTCACACACACACACAATCTCACCCAATCTCTCACACACACACAAAATCTCACCCAGTCACACATACACAATCTCACCCAGTCACACATACACAATCTCACCCAGTCACACATACACAATCTCACCCAGTCTCACACACACACACACACACAATCCCACCCAGTCACACACACACACAATCCCACCCAGTCACACACGCACACAATCCCACCCAGTCACACACACACACACACACAATCTCACCCAGTCTCACACACACACACACACAAAATCTCACCCAGTCACACACACACACACACCTCACCCAGACACACACACACAATCTCACCCAGACACACACACACACAAAATCTCACCCAGTCACACACACACACCTCACCCAGTCACACACACACACCTCACCCAGTCACACACACACACACACCTCACCCAGTCACACACACACACACACCTCACCCAGTCACACACACACACACACACCTCACCCAGTCACACACACACACACACACCTCACCCAGTCACACACACACACACCTCACCCAGTCACACACACACACACCTCACCCAGTCACACACACACACACCTCACCCAGTCTCTCTCACACACACACACACAATCTCACTCAGTCTCACACACACACACACGCGCGCACACACACAATCTCACCCAGCTACACACACACACAATCTCACCCAGTCACACACACACACACACACCTCACCCAGTCACACACACACACACACACCTCACCCAGTCACACACACACACACCTCACCCAGTCACACACACACACACCTCACCCAGTCTCTCACACACACACCTCACCCAGTCTCTCACACACACACACACACAATCTCACTCAGTCTCACACACACACACACGCGCGCGCACACACACAATCTCACCCAGCTACACACACACACACACAATCTCACCCAGTCACACACACACACACACACACACAATCTCACCCAGTCACGCACAGTCTCACCCAGTCACGCACAGTCTCACCCAGTCACACACAAACACAATCTCACCCAGTAAAACACAATCTCACCCAGTCTCACACACACACAATCTCACCCAGTCACGCGCAGTCTCACCCAGTCACACACAAACACAATGTCACCCAGTCACACACAGTCTCACCCCGACACACACAAACACAGTCTCACCCTGTCACACACAAACACAATCTCACCCAGTCACGCACAGTCTCACCCAGTCACACACAAACACAATCTCACCCAGTCACACACAAACACAATGTCACCCAGTCACACACAAACACAATGTCACCCAGTCACACACAGTCTCACCCAGTCACACACAAACACAATCTCACCCAGTCACACACAAACACAATCTCACCCAGTCACACACAAACAGTCTCACCCAGTCACACACAAACACAATGTCACCCAGTCACACACAAACACAATGTCACCCAGTCACACACAGTCTCACCCAGTCACACACAAACACAATCTCACCCAGTCACACACAAACAGTCTCACCCAGTCACACACAAACACAATCTCACCCAGACACACTCACACACACACAATCTCACCCAGACACACACACACAATCTCACCCAGACACACACACACACACAATCTCACCCAGACACACACACACACAATCTCACCCAGACACACACACACACAATCTCACCCAGTCTCACACACACACAATCTCACCCAGTCACGCGCAGTCTCACCCAGTCACACACAAACACAATGTCACCCAGTCACACACAGTCTCACCCCGACACACACAAACACAGTCTCACCCTGTCACACACAAACACAATCTCACCCAGTCACGCACAGTCTCACCCAGTCACACACAAACACAATCTCACCCAGTCACACACAAACACAATGTCACCCAGTCACACACAAACACAATGTCACCCAGTCACACACAGTCTCACCCAGTCACACACAAACACAATCTCACCCAGTCACACACAAACACAATCTCACCCAGTCACACACAAACAGTCTCACCCAGTCACACACAAACACAATGTCACCCAGTCACACACAAACACAATGTCACCCAGTCACACACAGTCTCACCCAGTCACACACAAACACAATCTCACCCAGTCACACACAAACAGTCTCACCCAGTCACACACAAACACAATCTCACCCAGACACACTCACACACACACAATCTCACCCAGACACACACACACAATCTCACCCAGACACACACACACACAATCTCACCCAGACACACACACACACAATCTCACCCAGACACACACACACACAATCTCACCCAGTCTCTCTCACACACACAATCTCACCCAGTCTCTCTCACACACACAATCTCACCCAGTCACACACAAACAGTCTCACCCAGTCACACACAAACACAATCTCACCCAGACACACTCACACACACACAATCTCACCCAGACACACAAACACAATCTCACCCAGACACACTCACACACACACAATCTCACCCAGACACACACACACAATCTCACCCAGACACACACACACACAATCTCACCCAGACACACACACACACAATCTCACCCAGTCTCTCTCACACACACAATCTCACCCAGTCTCTCTCACACACACAATCTCACCCAGTCTCTCTCTCACACACAATCTCACCCAGTCTCTCTCTCTCACACACAATCTCACCCAGTCTCTCTCTCTCACACACAATCTCACCCAGTCACACACACACACACAATCTCACCCAGTCACACACACACACACAATCTCACCCAGTCACACACACACACACACAATCTCACCCAGTCTCTCTCACACACACAATCTCACTCAGTCACACACACACACACAATCTCACTCAGTCACACACACAAACACAATCTCACCCAGTCACACACACACACAATCTCACCCAGACACACACACACAATCTCACCCAGACACACACACACACACAGTCTCACCCAGTCACACACAAACACAATCTCACCCAGGTCTCACACACACAATCTCACCCAGACACACACACACACACAGTCTCACCCAGTCACACACAAACACAATCTCACCCAGGTCTCACACACACAATCTCACCCAGTCACTCTCTCTCTCACACACAGACACACCCCTTCAAGAAGTTCAGAGGACACTCACTGTGGTGAAATTCTGCGGGCCACACAGCCGCCCGCGAAACTTGCAGGCGAGCACCATCTCCTCGATCTGGTGACCCAGGCGATTGAGAAGTTTGAACATGACGTTCTCCGGGGCTCGCGGCGGCAGGAAGTGCGAGAAGTCCAGCAACTTCTCCAACCACTTCCAGCCCTTGTCCTGGAGGATCTCCCGCGCCCTGGGCTTCACGCTCCGCCTCTCGTCCAGGAGGCCGAGCCAACGGCCGGTCAGGTAGACGTCCGACTTGGTCATCCTGCGGAGGATCAGCATGTTGTTGTTGCAGATGGTGACGGCGGGGAACGAGAGGTTCTTGGCCCAGATCATGTGCAGCTTGGTGTGGACCGGCCTGGAGTGCAGGTACCGGATCCTGTTGGAAGACCACGTGCAGAGAAGCCCCAGCGACACCAGGAAGGCCAGGAGCCATAGCAACCGCCGTTGGTGGGACAGCCTCCTGCCGACTATGTGCCTGACGCCGTGGAACTTGCAGCGCTCCAGGGAAGGCTGGGTGACTTCATTCAGGGGATGGTCACCCTTGGAACCGAGGCCCATAATTACCCTGCTTCACCCTAGCTGCAGATGACCCCGGCCATCATTTCAAACCCTGTCAGAAATCGCCGTGGCTCCTTTGCTGAGCAAATATGACAGAGAGAGAGAGAGAAAGAGCACTTGCTGGCTTCTCTGGCAACATCCACGCTGCATGCATCCTCCTCCAGATTGCTGCAAACTGAAACCAGGCTGCAGCTGAGTTGCACAGAGTGGGTGAGAAGCCCCTCACAGTAGGGCTCAGCTTCCTTGCCCTCTCCTAAAGGTGTGTGGCAAAGAGATCCATCCTGCCCTGCTCTCTGGGCTTGTCCCTCGCCTACTCCTGAGAGGTGCCACTCATAAATCCACTGGTCTCAGGAAGAGCCAGGATAGCAACAAGCAGGAGAGCAAGAGGTAAAAGCAAAAACAGCAGGGAGAGCAGCTCCCTCTGTCAACCAAGTTCTGCACTAGCACTGGGGAGACAGAGCAGCGGGCGAGCAGGGGAACGGGCACCCAGCCTATTAAAGGGAGCTCAGATGCTGCCCAGAGCTAGTTGGGGGGTGCTTGGATGACAGGGCGTGCCAGTGACAGAGCTTCCCATATAAACAGTGACTAAAGCTCACCAGTTTAAAAAAAAAGCCACTGAAATTAACTTGAGTGACTAAGTGTACATGAACAGCAGCATTTAACACTTTGCTTCCTGTCCTTGCCTCAGCCACTATTTTGTCAAAACAGGGCCAGTCGACTGCGACTGGAGCTCCACGTATTCCAGCCCATGTTTAACCCTCTGGTCCCAGCATGGCACAGACTGCCCACCTCATGCAGTGCCTCTTGGTGAGCAAGTGCCAGGCTTGTGGAGCCAATGTCTCTTGGCACTGATTTCCGACTGTCCCGTGACCCTCTCATGGCGGTCCTGATTTCAATGTGACAGGCAGGGTCACTCTGAGGAACTTATGAGGGTTCTGTTTCCCCACACCTTTTCCTCAGTTAGCCTGTCTTCAGGGCAAACTTTAACTTTCCTTCTCACCTGAGCTCCTTCCACTGTCTCCAGGTCAGAGGGGTGGCCATGGGTATCCGCATGGGTCCCCAGGTATGCCTGTCCCTTTCTGGGGTAGGTGGAACATTCCTTGTTCCAGTCCTATTCCGGCCCTCTCCTCCACAACTCTTTCTCCGGTATATTGATGACATAATTGGTACTGCTTCCCTCTCTCATCCGGAATCAGAAACATTTATTAACGTCACTTCCAATTTCCACCCCGCTCCCACTTTCCCCAGGTCCATCTCTGACTCCTCCTTTCCCTTCCTCGGTATCTCTGTTTCCATTTCTGAGGATAGGCTGGCCACCAATATCCGCTCCAAACCCACCAACTCCCCCGGCTACTTGGACTGTACATCCTCGCACCCTGTTTCCTGGAAAGAATCCATTCCATTCTCCCAGTTCCCCTGTCTCCATTGCATCTGTTCTGATGACGCCAACTTCGACAAGGGAGCTCTGAAATGTCCACCTTATTCCTCAACCGAGGATTCTCCAGCACCATTGTTGACAGGGCCCTCAACCAGGTCTGATCCATGTCTGTACTTCGGCTCTCACTCCCCCCTTCCTTCCTCCTTGTCCTTACTTACCATCCCACCAGCATCTGCGTCCAGAGGATCATGAGCAGCCATTTCTGCCAGATGCCAGCGAGGTGCTACCACCAGACACATAGTCCCCTCCCTCCCATGTCCACCTTTCACAGGGACCATTCACTCTGGGATATCCTGGTCTACTCTTTCTTCACTCCCAACATCCCTCCACAATCCCATGGCACCTTCCCCTGCAATCACTAAAGGTGCAACACTTGCCCATTTACCTCCTCCCTCCTCTGTATCCAAGGGCCCAAACACATTTCAGGTGAAGCAGCACTTTATCTGCATTTCCCACAATCTGGTCTCCTGCATTCGCTGCTCACAATGTGGTCTTCTCTGCGTTGGGGAATGAAACGTAAACTGGGTGACCATTTCGCAGAACATCTACGTTCTGCCCGCAAAAAGACCCTGAGCCTCCAGTTGCCTGTTCCTTTAACACACCACCCTATTCCCTGGTCAACATCTCCTGTGTTCCGGCAAAGCTCAGTGCAAACTGGAAGAACCAACACCTCATTGTCCACTTGGGAACCCTGCAACTCTCCGGATTCAATACTCAGTTCAACAACTTTAGAGCCTGAACTCCCCCATGACCGAGCCCTCATACCACACACACCAGGCCTCGTTATCACATGGTCTGCTATTACACATTACCCATTGTTATCCATTAGCAGTCCCCATGAGCAGCTATTCACTCTCCTAGACTGACCATTATCCACTCCTTTGTCTTGGTAAAGACTAAGCCAGACCACTCAAAACATTCTTAAGCAGGCAGCGCAGACCATAACTTTGCAATTTGTTTCAGTAAGTATACAGTGAAAATTACCCGGAGTGAGTCAACAAGGTTGATTACCAGGTTTTAAAACAGACAAAAATGTATTCACAAAATTACGTAATGAAACACAAAGAACAGAATAAAGAACACCTACAGAACTCAGACTAGACTTAAATATGCTGTTCTGAATATACACAACAGTCCCAATAAACAAACCCCCTTAAACACAATAAAAATGAAACAAAGGCTTACGGGTTGAAGTTAGAAGGGCAGAAGGAGAGAGAATCTAGCAGCCTGTTTCCACACAGCCCACTGCTGAACTCCCTAATTAAAGTTCCAGTTTCTCAGACTGACCACTCCCCTTTCATTATACAGGTCGCTTCTAAACATTAAGCTTTGGTCTAAAGTCTCATCTGTTTACGTATAAACAAAAAGGTCTTTCACCTCCGTACCAAACCCTGCCGTTTTGGAGCCCAGAGCGTTTTACGACCCCTCTGAAAAAACATCAAGGACGCAGTATCCTTGAGAAAAGGAACAGCTTTGTGACAGTCTGTCCAACTGGTCTTCTCTCATGCTGAGCTCTATCGCTAGTCATTGTTTATTCCTTACCCCTGCACCCTATCTTCTGTGTAGAAACCAACTTTATCCGAGCTACCATCGGTTCCGAGGAAGGGTCACTGGACCCCAAACGTTAACTCTGATTTCTCTCCACAAATGTTGCCAGACCTGCTGAGCTTTTCCAGCAATTTTGACTTCTGATACCAACGTTCCTTCCTTGCTAGACCAAAATTCGCCTGAAGTTCCCACCGTCAATGGAATTCCATACCTGCACACTTTCTGCAGCTCAGCAACTCTTCTTGCTCTTCACTCAAGCCTGGCGATTAGGCCTCTCCTGAGCCCAAGAGCATCATGGTCAATATTCGCATAGCAACAGCTGTACCAACAATCTCCGACAGACCAGGGTCTAAGCCTGGGGTTTTGCCAAGCGCCACAGTGGGGCAAGGCTACGCTTATGGGTGAAAGGGAGGACATCGCTCAAAGAACATCTACAATCAAGATGCTACTTATATGGTTTTAACAATTCAAAATATCAAAAGGCTGGGCGTGGTGAGTTGGGGGTGTGCGGTTAAACTCTCAAAATTAGAGCCAAGTCATTCCGGGGTGATGACCAGGAAGTAGTTCCTCTCAGTAGGTCATGGAAATCTGGAGATACACACTGCCCCCAAGTAAAGCTGTTGGTGCTGGGGACCGGTTGAAAATGTCAAAGTTGTAATCGATTTTTCCCGAGAGAAGGCTTTTAAGAGGGCTACAGAGGCAAGGCAGCTCAATGGGGTCAAGATATAGAGCAGCCATGATTAAATGGAGTGAAGGAACTGGAATGGTAGGTGGGAGGGCCTCCTTTGTTCTTGAAAAAAATATACAGTCTTCATAAAAATACCTTTATGTACATACACAATTACTGAGACAGTGCTGTACAGCCTTTGCAAATGAAGAACAAACAAACGTTGGAATTTGACATTCCCTGCTGTTGCAAAACAAAACACCCCAAAGCATTTCTTACTTACACAGAACTATATTCACGTACACTTCGGGCAGCAAGTGGGGGGCCATTCAGTTATCAGACCCTTTATACTTTGGCATAAAGACCTTAAACAGTGATCTTTCCAACTTTTTTAAATTTATTGCAAATATATACTTTATTAGTAGAAAGAAACCTTTAGTACTTGTACAGTTAATGGAAACATTCATATCTATGCTCTCTTTACTTAGAGAATAAATTAAGTCTTTAACATTCACCACTCTCTATATTTACATTCAATACCTTGGCATTTAGCTGAAGGATCAGCAGGGCCCAATTATTGAATGGACCCCTGTTATTCTTCAGCAGAAGGACTTTAGACAGTGGTCTTTCCCCATCACACCTTAGCAGCAGCTGCCCCAAGCTTCTGCACATAGTCCTGGACCTTGGAACATACAGTGACCTTTCAAACACTCCAGCTAACCTCAACTGCTTGCACAGGCAGCTCAAGGTTAAGGGGAGTCAGCAGTGAGTCCCTGTATTGCAACTGCCTTTAGGTAAAGGTGCAACACTGATAGGTTTGTCTGGCAAACTCGTGGATAGCACCGATGGCCTGCTTGGCAGACATAACCGTTTGGGACCGTTTGCTGTGTGCCTTCCCAGGGTCTGTCCAGATGAAGTAACCAAGCTCAGAGCTGTACCACAGTAACAATATGTAAATGAATAAGGAATACTTGCAGAACTGCCCAGCCCTATGAGTGCACTGGCTGCGGTGTTTCTTACAAGGTAGACACACAGGAGGCTGGAAGAACACAGCAAGCTAGACAGCATCAGGAGGTGGAGAAGTCGACGTTTCAGGTGTAACTCTTCTTGACCTTGGGATCTGGGGCCTTAACAGACATCTTTGCAGTACCCTTGAACATGGATGAGGTGCTGGAGGACTGGAGAATTGTGAATGTTAAGGGTAGCAATAAGCTGGGATAATCCAGGTAATTATACACTGGTGAGCCTGACATCAGTGGTAGGGAAGTTGCTGGAGAAGATACTGAGGGATAAGATCCATTCCCATTTGGAAGAAAATGGGCCTATCAGTGGTTTTGTGTAGGGAAAGTCATGCCTTACCAACTTAATAGAACTCTTTGAGGAAGTGACAAAGTTGATTGATGAGGGAAAGGCTGTAGATATCATACACATAGATTTTAGTCAGGCATTTGACAAGGTTCCCCATGGTAAGCTGATTGAGAAAATGAAGTCGCATGGAGTCCAGGGTGTTCTAGCGAGATGGACAGAGAACTGGCTGGGAAACAGGACACAGAGAGTAGTAGTGGAAGGAAGTTTCTCAAAATGGAGAACTATGACCAGTGGTGTTCCACAGGGATCCGTGCTGGGACCACTGTTGTTTGGGATATACATAGATGATTTGGAGGAAGGTATAGGTGGTCTGATTAGCAAGTTTGCCAATGACATTAAGATTAGTGGAGCAACAGATAGTGAAGGGTACTGTTAGAGAATACAGCAGAATATAGATAGATTGGAGAGTTGGACAGAGAAATGGCAGATGGAATTTCAATCCCGGCAAATGAAAGATAATGCATTTTGGAAAATCCAATTCAAGAGTGAACTATACAGTAAATGGAAAAGTCCTAGGGAAAATTGATATACAGAGAGATCTGGGTGTTCAGGTCCATCATACCCTGAAGGTGGCAACACAGGTCAATAGAGTGGTCAAGAAGGCATTCGGCATGCTTTCCTTCATCAGACGGGATATTGAGTACAAGAGTTGGCAGGTCATGTTAAAGTTGTATAAGACTTTGGTTCGGCCACATTTGGAATACTGCGTACAGTTCTGGTCACCACATTACCAAAAGGATGTGGATGCTTTGGAGAGGGTGCAGAGGAGGTTCACCAGGATGTTCCCTGGTATGGGGGGCACTAGCTATGAGGAGAGGTTGAGTAGATTCGGATTATTTTCATTAGAAAGATGGAGGTTGAGGGGGGGATCCTGATTGCGGCCTACAAAATCATGAGAGGTAGAGACAGGGTGGATAGCAAGAAGCTTTTTCCCAGAGTGGGGGATTCAGTTACTAGGGGCTAGGAGTTCAAAGTGACAGGGGAAAAGTCTAAGGGAGGTATGCATGGAACGTTCTTTACTCAGAGGGTAGTGGGTACCTGGAACACAATGCCAGCAGGGGCGGGCACGATAGCATCATTTAAGGCATACCTAGACAGATACATGAATGGGCAGGGAGCAGAGGGATACAGATCCTTCGAATATAGGCAACAGATTTAGCTAGAGGATCTGGATCAGCTCAGGCTTGGAGGGCCGAAGGGCCTGTTCCTGTGCTGTAATTTTCTTTGTTCTTTGTACTTCAGGACTGAAGATGGGTAACACCTGAAACATCGACTTGTCTACCTCTTGATGCTGCCAGGCTTGCTGTGTTCTCCTGCCTGTCTACCTTGGATTCCACTATCTGCAGGTTTTTTGTCCCTAACCGTGTTTCTTACATGACCGTAGGTGATCTATCTCAGCCTCCTCCAGTGGTCCCCAGAATCACAGATACCAGTCTTTAGCCAATTCTATTCACTCCATGTGATATTAACAAATGGTTGGAGATACTGAATACTGCAAAGGCTATGAGCCCTGACCACATTCCAGCAAGTGTACTGAAGACTTATGCTTCAGACCTTGTCGCTCCCCGAGCCAAGCTGTTCCAGTACAGTTATAACACTGGCATCTACCCAACCTGGAAAATTGCCCAGGTATGTCCTGTACACAAACAGCAGGACAAACCCAACCTGATCAATTACCACCGCATCAGTCTCCTCTCGATCATCAGTAAAGTGATGGAAGGTGCCACCCACTGTGCTATCAAGCAGCACCTGCTCAGCAATAACCTGCTCAGTGACGCCCAGTTTGGGTTCCACCGGGGTCACCCAGCTCCTGACCTCATTACAGCCCTGGTTCAAACATGGACAAAAGAGCTGAATTCCAGAGGGGAGGGGAGAGGGACAGTCCTGCGTTCGACTGTGTGTGGCATCAAGGAGCCTGAGCAAAACTGGAATCAATGGGAACGGGGGACAAACTCCCACTGATTGGAGTCATACCTGACACATAGCAAGACAGTCGTGGTTGTTGGAGGTCAGTCATCTCAGCTCCAGGACATCTCTGCAGGAGTTCCTCAGGATAGTGTCCCAGGCCCAACCATCTTCAGCTGCTTCATCAATGACCTTCCCTCCATCATAAGGTCAGAAATAGGGATGTTCACCAATGATTGTACAGTGATCAGAAACTTAACTGGACTTGCCACATAAACATAGTGGCTACAAGAGCAGGTCAGACGTTGGGAACACAGCGGTGAGTAACTCACCTCCTGACTCCCCAAAGCCTGTCCACCATCTGCAAGGCCCAAGTCAGGAGTGTGATGGAATACTCCCCACTTGCCTGGGTGGGGGCAGCTCCAACAACACTCCAGAAGCTTGACACCATCCAGGACAAAGCAGCCCCCGCTTGATTGGCACCACATTCACAAACATCCATCCCTCCACCACCAATGCTCAGTAGCAGCAGTGTGTACTATCTGCAAGATGCACTGCAGAAATTCACCAAAGGTCCTCAGACTGCACCTTCCAAACCCATGACCACTTCCATCTAGAAGGACAAGGGCAGCAGATACTTGGGAACACCATTCCCTGCAAGTTTCCCTCCAAGCCACTTCCCATCCTGACTTGGAAATATATTGCCGTTCCTTCAGTTTCATTGGGTTGAAATCTTGGAATTCCCTCCCTAAGGGCGTTGTGGGTCTACCTACCGCACATGGACTGCAGCGGTTCAAGAAGGCAGCTCACCCCCACCTTCTCGAGGGGCAACTAGGAACAGGAAATAAATGTCCTGCCCAGCCAGTGATGCCCACATCCCACAAATGAATAAAAACAAGTAATAACATTTTAAAAAGTACGTCATTGGTTGGAAAATACTTTGATCTTGAAATCGTCCAAGGTGCTCTAAGAATCAAATTCTTTCTTTCCGTTAATGCTGTCCCAGCTTTTGCCTTCAGCTGGCCTGATGAATTCAATCAGAGGCTGTTGTCTTAGTAACAAGGTGTGATTTGCCTATGTTGAAATGAGGAGGCCATTCTATCTCCATAATCTTCCTGTTTGGAAACTCCAAACTTTCCTCAGCCATGTTTTCTAGCCACCTTCAGCCATCCACCCTGCATTTAGAATCCCCACAGTGTGGAAACAGGCCATGTAGCCCAACTAGTCACACAGACCCTCTGAAGAGTAACCCGCCCAGACCCATTCCCCTATCACTTTGCATTTACCCCTGACTAATGCACTTAACCTACACATCCCTGAACACTACAGGCAACTTAGCATGGCCAATTCACCTGACCTGCACATCTTTGGACTGTGGCAAGAAACCTGAGCGCCCGGAGGAAACCCACGCAGATACGGGGGAAAACATGCAAACTCCACACAGACAGTCGCCCGAGGTTGGAATCGAACCTGGGTCCCTGGTGCTGTGAGGCAGCAGAGCTAACCACCGAGCCACTGTATATCATGAATGTCAACAGCAGCAGCTTCGGGGAATTGTGGGTGTGGGATAGATTTTCTCTTGCTCTATCGGACACACAGAGCAACATAACTGTGACCCCAGTCTGTTGCCATCACGAACACCGCTTCCTCTGCAATGTTGCTCGCCATTTGGCCGGTACCACGTCAAAATTCATGGGTGCCTCATCCACATTCCCAGTGCAATGTGGTGCTGTTCTTTTGTTGATGCTCCATTGTAGCCCACGGTTACAAAACTCAGAAACCTGAAACGCAGTTTGTGGATGGCTTTGAGGCCCACAATGCCTCATTTTCTTGATTCAGGGCGGAGGTTCTGATGGATTCTTGAGAACTGACAGTTCATGGGCGGCTCAGTGGTTAGCACTGCTGCCGTACGGCACCAGAGACCCAGGTTTAATTCCAGCCTCAGGTGACTGTGTGGAGTTTGCACATTCTCCTCACGTCTGCTTGGGTTTCCTCTGGGTGCTCCGGTTTCCTCCCACAGTCCAAAGGTTTGCAGGTCAGGTGAATTGGCCATGTTAAATTGACCAGGGATGTGCAGGCTAGGTGGATTAGCCATGGGAATTACAGGATAAGGTATGGGTGGGATACTCTTCCTGGGGTCACTTTGGACTCGATGGGATGAATGGCCTGCATCCACACTGTATTGATTGTTTGATTCTGGCAAATTTCATTGACATTCCTTCCAATTTAGTCTTCGAATGGAGGCCACATAGAGTTATAGAGACGTACAGCACGGAAACAGACCCTTCGGTCCAACTCTTCCATGCCGACCAGATATTCAAAGTTAATCTCATCTATTTGCTAGCATTCGGCCCATATCCCTCCAGACCTTTCCTATTCATATACCCATCCAGATGCCTTTTAAATGTAATTGTACCAGACTCTACCACTTCCTCTGGCAGCTCATTCCATACACGTACCACCCTCTGTGTGAAAAAGTTGCCCCTTAGGTCCCTTTTATATCTTTCCCCTCTCACCTTAAACCTATGCCCTCTCGTTCTGGACTCCCCCACCCCAGGGAAAAGATCATGTCTATTTATCCTATCCATGTCCCTCATGATTTTATAAACCACTATAAGGTCACCCCTCAGCCTCCAATGCTCCAGGGAAAACAGCTCCAGCCTATTCAGCCTCTCCCTGTAGCTCAAACCCTCCAACCCTGGCAACATCCTTGTCAACCTTTTCTGAACCCTTTCAAGTTTCACAACATCCTTCTGATAGGAGGGAGACCAGAACTGCACGCAATATTCCAAAAGTGGCCTAACCAATGTCCAGTACGGCTGCAACATGACCTCCCAACTCCTATAGTCAATGCTCTGTCCAATAAAGGAAAGCATACCACATACCATCGTTTGCACATTTATTCTTGGGTATCTTGGCAGTGCCCTTGCTCCAAGCTCTCATATCCTTCTCCAACACCTTGATGTCCCTGGCAGCTACACCAGCTATTGGCGCTGCCATCTGAACAATCTTAAGGGAATATGGCAGGCATCAGTGAGGTGGCCAGCCTTGGTCCTACGGGCACGGGGAAGTGAACAGTTGCCTTCAGTTGCGCGCAATTGCAATCCTTCTTCAATCAAGTCAGTTGGCAGGAACGTGGGTAAGCGTTGGGTTTTCTTTGACGAAATGTCTGACGCAGTTGAAAAACACATGAGCGTTTTGGCTACGTGGCCGTGTCGAATCTTAAACGTGACTGGAGTAGACGCGTTCCACTGAATGTGCGACTGAGGCGGCGGGTCGTACCCCAGAAAGGAATCACCCTTTGATTTCGACACAAATCGCTGTCGGAATTCTGCAGCTGTTTCCGGCAGCAGCCAAGCCGGCTCACAGCTGGGGAACCCCTTCAGTGAATGCTGAAATTGAGTGTGATTTGATGCTATTTGTGGTTCTTTCCTCACTAAAGGGATGATGAATATGGAATCCAGGGTTATTCAACGAAACAAAGAACTGAACAGTTTTGCCATGGTCCCTCACTTTCAAAGAAACAAGCTTAATTGAACTTTTGCACAGCGGTGACTTCACTTGTTGCCTACTCTGGCTCAACGTATCCCCATCATATGACCTTCCTGCCCCCAGTGGCCCTAAAGTAGTGTACAGACAAAGCAAGGATAAAGTAAGGAAAAAAAAAATTCCGCCAGTGAGTAGTTAGGGCACAGAAGGCACTGCCTGGAAATGTGGGGGAGACAGAAATGGCACGGAGTGGTGTCAGAAGACCAGCTGTAGGACGTCTGCACCCAGCTTCTTTGTACATTACCTTAGCAAAGCCAGAAAGGGAGTGGGTTCACATCTCTGCTCTAACAGACATTGTCAAAATGCACAATGCGTTTGCTTGCTCGTATCACCAGCAATTGCTTAGAGAATAGCATGGCCCCTAAATTGATGCAGTGTGCCGTCTCAAATCCCACTGTTTGTTGGCGTCAGCCTGTTGGATAGAGTCAGTGAAAGTGGTAGCAATGGAGGGACACGTATCCCAGCATTCACAGCAAGAAGGAAAGGTCTCTATTAATGCTAGCTTGTTATTGTTCATTCACAGAACGGGTGTCACTAGGTTAAAATCATTGGGCCTTAAAGATGTCGTTTCGACAACTTCATTCTCAGGAGATTGACATTACTGGTCAAGTTAGTCATCCCTGGGAATTATGGGAAACCCACAGTGCTGTTCGGAAGGGAATTCCAGGATTTTGACTCAGCGACAGTGAAGATATTATCTGCTGTTGGATTTATCCTGTTTTTTGTGTACAGGACAGTACCTGGGAAAACTTCCACATTGACAGGTAGATGCCATTGTTGGAATTGTCCTGGAACAGTATGGCTGGGGGAGCAGCGAATTCTAGTATTGAACACCAACAGGCGGGATATTGTCAGGACAGATGACTTGAATGGCACAGGTATATATTTCAGGTGAATGAGGTGGGGGGTGGGGGGGGTTGAAATGGTAAAGGAATGCTGATGGCAATTTGTCCGGATTAAACTCCACCACGTGGGAGGCTCGTGTTCTGCAAGTCCACAGCTGGCCCCACAGAAGGGCTGCAGCACCATCTCCTGGCTACAGGAGCAGTGCTCGGGTAGGAAGAGAAATAAAAGCTGCACGGAAAGTGCCCGAGCCACGACAGGCAGAGCTAACCTTCGGTCAGAAAGGTCATTGACTCGATATGTTCACGTTGGTGTTTTTCCCCCTCTGCCCAGATGCTGCCAGGCCTGCTGAGTGTTTCCAGCAGTCTCCGGTTTCATTTCTCACCCTCAGTATTACAGAAGTATAGATTTGGCCTCAAACGCTTTCTGCGGCAGAGAATTCCACAGGCTTCCCACTCTCTGGTTTGCACCCTGTTGCTAAATAAACTGTTAAGAACTTCATAGAATCCCGACAGTGCTGATGTAGGCCGTTCGCCCCCTCGGAGTCTGCACTAATCCTCTGAAGAGCGTCTCCATTACCCCACATGGCTAACCCACCTAGCCTACACACTATAGGCAATTTCCCTTCGCCAACCCACCCTAACCTACACATCCCTGGACACTACGAGACAATTTAGCATGGCCAATCCACCCTAACCTGCACATCCCTGGGCACCATGGGACAATTTAGCACGGCCAATCCACCCTAACCTGTACATCCCTGGACACTATGGGACAATTTAGCACGGCCAATCCACCCTAACCTGTACATCCCTGGGCACTATGGGACAATTCAGCACGGCCAATCCACCCTAACCTGTACATCCCTGGGCACTATGGGACAATTTAGCACGGCCAATCCACCCTAACCTGCACATCCCTGGGCACTATGGGACAATTCAACATGGCCAATCCACCCTAACCTGTACATCCCTGGGCACTATGGGACAATTCAACATGGCCAATCCACCCTAACCTGTACATCCCTGGGCACTATGGGACAATTCAACATGGCCAATCCACCCTAACCTGTACATCCCTGGGCACTATGGGACAATTCAACATGGCCAATCCACCCTAACCTGTACATCCCTGGGCACTATGGGACAATTTAGCACGGCCAATCCACCCTAACCTGCACATCCCTGGGCACTATGGGACAATTTAGCACGGCCAATCCACCCTAACCTGTACATCCCTGGGCACTATGGGACAATTCAACATGGCCAATCCACCCTAACCTGTACATCCCTGGGCACTATGGGACAATTCAACATGGCCAATCCACCCTAACCTGTACATCCCTGGGCACTATGGGACAATTTAGCACGGCCAATCCACCCTAACCTGTACATCCCTGGGCACTATGGGACAATTCAACATGGCCAATCCACCCTAACCTGTACATCCCTGGGCACTATGGGACAATTCAGCACGGCCAATCCACCCTAACCTGCACATCCCTGGACACTATGAGGCAATTTAGCATGGCCAATCTACCCTAACCTGGACATTCCTGGACACTATGGGACAATTTAGCATGGCCAATCTACCCTAACCTGGACATCCCTGGACACTATATGACAATTTAGCATGGCTAATCCACCCTAACCTGCACATCCCTGGGCACTATGGGACAATTTAGCATGGCTAATCCACCCTAACCTGCACATCCCTGGGCACTATGGGACAATTTAGCATGGCCAATCCACCCTAACCTGCACATCCCTGGGCACTATGGGACAATTTAGCATGGCCAATCCACCCTAACCTGCACATCCCTGGACACCATGGGACAATTTAGCATGGCCAATCCACCCTAACCTGCACATCTTTGGACTGTGGGAGGAAACCGGAGCACCCGGAGGAAACCCACACAGACGGCCCAGGGAGTTGCCTGAGGCTGGAATCAAACCTGGGGCCCTGGCGCTGAGAGGCAGCAGCGTTTATTCTGTGCCACCCTCAAAATTTAAATTATCTTTCAGGCACATAAACCTCCCTCCAGGTGATGACAGCTCTTAATATTAAAGAGAAATCTTCTCTTACCTCTTGAACAATGATTTTTAAACCTGTGTTGTCTGCTTACTTACCCTGCATCAAGATCCCTCATGATAGATACATGTTTTAAGGGAATGTAGTGCACGGATCAGGGATCCAGATTTGATTCCAGCCTCAGGCAACTGCCTGTGTGGAGTTTACACATTCTCTCTGTGTCTGTTTGAGTTTCCTCCCACAGTCCAAAAATGTGCAGGTTCGGGTGGATTAGCCATGGGAAATTGCCCACAGTGTTCAGGGATGTGTAGGTTAGGTGCATTAGTCAAGGGTAAATGTGGGGTAGGGGAATGGGTCTGTGTGGGTTGCTCTTCGGAGGGTCGGTGTAGACTTGTTGGGCCGAAGGGCCTGTTTCCACACTGTAGGGATTCCGTAGATTTACATCTGTTCTAGACCAGGCCGGACTCCCCTCAATGTATTTCAAGAAAGTAGCCCAGACCCTAACTTTGCTGGTTGCTTTAAGCAGGTGTAGAGTGGATATTCCAGGAGGGATGCAGCTGGCCAGACCACTCAGTTTCAAACAAAACAGAATTGACTTACAAGATTCCCGAATGAAAATGCAAACAGAAGAGAGCAGAAAACCGAATGACCTAATCTCTCCGAAAGCCCAACAGATTATCCTAATTTAATGATGCTGTTCCAAACACTTGCAACAATCCCCATAAACATCCCTTGGCACGAAAGGTAACATCAAGCACAGGGTCTGACAGGAGAGAGAGAGAGAGAGATGGCAGCGTGGAACACCCTCTTCCATGGAGCTGTGTCTTGGATCATCAGCCTCAAACACTGACTGCTTTCAGTGAATAGCCAGTCTGCCAAAACCAATTCAATCCAGAGGAAAGCTGAGCTGGGAGAACTGACCAGTCCCCTTTAGTTGCACAGGTGTATTTTTTAAACTTGAAAGCCTTTAACCGGAGGCAGTATCTGTTAGCTATAATCAAATTGGCCCTAAAACCCTTCCAACTCCAGACGTTTCGGAATCGCTGCATTTACAACCTCTCTGGGAAAAGACGCCAAGGACAGCATAATCTTGTTAAAGGGACATCATCATCAGCACATATCGGACTGGAGCTATACTGCAGGGAGGCCACACAGTGCCACGTAACAGAGCTGTGAGGAATGTTATTCCTCATGGCAGAAAAGGGACAGTAGCAATGTGAGTCCAAAATGGGCTGAGGGACAGGAAATGTTTTGGGCTGGAGGAGGGGTTGTGGTGGAGTTCCCCAGGGGCCGGTATGGGAAACCCCTGCTTTTCCTGATGTATAATAATGATCCGAATCTCAGTGAGCAGGGGACAATTTCAAAATTCACAGAAGACACAAAACTTGTAAGAATTGTAAACTGTGAGGGGGATAGTGTGGAACTCCAACAGGACATTGTTGCCAGGGTTGGAGGATCTGAGCTACAGGGAGAGGCTGAACAGGCTGGGGCTGTTTTCCCTGGAGCATTGGAGGCTGAGGGGTGACCTTATAGAGGTTTACAAACTCATGAGGGGCATGGATAGAATAAATAGGCAAGGTAGTTTTGCTGGGGTCAGGGAGTCCAGAACTAGAGGGTTTAAGCTGAGAAGGGAAAGATTTAAAAGGGACCTAAGGGGCAACGTTTTCACACAGAGAGTGGTACGTGTATGGAATGAGCTGCCAGAGGAAGTGGCGGAGGTTGGTACAATTACAACATTTAAAAGGCATCTGGATGAGTATATGAATAGGAAGGGTTTGGAGGGATATTGGCCACACGGGACTAGATTAATTTTGGATGTCTGGTCCGCATGGGCGAGTTGGACCGAAGGGTCTGTTTCTATGATGTACATCTCTATGACTCTCTGGCAAGTTGGTGGAGAGGTGACAGATGAGGTTCAATGCAGTGAAGTGTGAGATGATGCACTTTAGTTGGAAGAACATTGAAAGACAATCTAAAATCAGGGGGACAATTCGAAAGGGGGTGCAGGAGCAGAGGGAGCGGGGTTTATCTGTGTACAGATCATTATGGTGGCAGGACAGGTGGAGGGGACAGTTAATAAAGCACACAGTGTCCTCAGCTTTATTAATAGGGACATAGAGGACAAGAGCAGGGAGGTGATGTTGAACTTGTACAAGACCCTTGTTAGACCCTCAGCTGGAGGGTTATGTCCAGTTGTGGGCCCCACACTATAGGAACGATGTGAACACATTGGAGAGAGAGAGAGGGCAGAAGGGATTTACCAGAATGGTTCCAGGGATGAGAAACTTCAGTGAGGAGGAGAGATTGAAGACATTGGGACTGTTCTCCCTTGGAGGGAAGAAGGCCAAGAGGGAGATCCGAGAGAGGGTTCCAACATCATGGGGGGAGGGGGCTGGACAGAGTAGATCGGGAGAAACTGTTCCCACATGGAAAAGGAACAAGAACGAGAGGGACAGAGATTGAAAGGGATGAAGTGAGGGGGAGGTGGGGATAACCTTTCTCCCCCAGCGAGTAGTTAGGGTCTGGAATGTACTGCCTGGGAATGTGGGGGGAGGCAGGTTCCATTGAGGTATTCAAGAGGGACATTGGATGGTTATTGGGATAGAAATGGGGAACAGGGATATGGGGAAAAGGCGGGAGATTGGCACAAGGGAATGATGCCTGCTTGAAGAGCCGGTGCAGATAGGATGGACTGAATGGCCTTATTTTGCACCGTAACTCTTCGGTGAGTCTCAGGCACCAGGCCCAAGTGATCAGCAATGCCTCGAGTTGATCCCAGTCGATCTGAGATGTGACGCTGGATTTCTGCTGCACACTTTAACATGATGCCTTTCCTGTCCCAACAAACCACATCACGTCGATGAGCATGAACCTGTACAAGTGATGAAAAATCCCCGAGCGGACATGGTGCCTGTTTCTCCCTCTCTCCAGTGGCTGCCAGACCTACTGAGCTTCTCCGGCAAATCGCCATTTTGTTTATTCCAGACCTCCAGCGTCTGGAGCAGACCACCTTTCTCAAATAAATGCAGGACAAGGCTGATTTATTTGCTCAGCAAACATTTCGAAAATGTGTCGAAAGCCAACCAATTCAAGAACACACCCAGTTTAGTCACTTGGGTGAAAATACACAAAGTGGCAGTTCTGGCCCAGGGCTGTGGAAGCAGGGAATGTTTGACAACATTGCCACCTGCTGGTAAGGAAGGGCATTTATTGAGCCTTCAACATTCTGGTAACTCCCTGGTGTGGATAGAGTCATAGAGATGTACAGCACGGAAACAGACCCTTCTGTCCAACTCGTCCATGCCGACCAGATATCCCAACCCAATCTAGTCCCACCTGCCAGCACCTGGCCCATATCCCTCCAAACCCTTCCTATTCATATACCCATCCAAATGCCTTTTAAATGTTGCAATCGTGCTAGATCGATGTTAGAAACGTTACAGCAGTATGCTTTCACTCTCTACTAGAAGAGTTTTATGATTTGCTAGCTCCTGAAACAAAGTGGGCTCAATTTTCTTTTTAAATCCACCATCAGTCGTTCATCAAACTGTGAATGTCAGTCCCACTGGAACTCCCTCAACGTCACCACTGCTGCCTCAGTCAGGCTCATTGACGACTGCACCGCGCGGTAATTCTTCCTAAAAGCATACAGGCTTTACTAAAGAGGTGACACGGTGGCTCAGTGGTTAGCACTGCTGCCTCACAGCACCACGGACCCAGGTTCGATTCCAGCCTTAGGCGACTGTCTGTGTAGAGTTTGCGCATTCTCCCCATGTCTGTGTGGCTTTCCTCCCACAGTCCAAAGATGTGCAGGTCAGGGTGGCTTGGCTATTGGAAATTGCCCATAGTATTCAGGGATATGTAGGTTAGGTGCATTAGTCAGGGCTAAATGCAGGATAATAGGGTAGGGGAATGGGTGGGTTACTCTTCGGGGGGGTCGGTGTAGACTTGTTGGGCCGAAGGGCCTGTTTCCACAATGTAGGGATTCTGTGAGAAACGCTGAACATTCTCAGCTTGAGTCTGTTTCGCTCATTTTTCAGACAAGCTGGTTTGGTCCTAAGACAGCCACCTTCCCGTCCCCTGGGTTCCTGTTACGTATCCTCACCTTTTCTGCTTGGCCTTTAGAGAAACCTGCAGAAAGTGAGGAGTGCAAGCACTGGAGGGTCAGAGTCGAGAGTGTGGTCCTGGAAAAGCACAGCAGGTCGGGCGGCGTCCGAGGAGCAGGAGAATCGTCAGCCCGGGCACAAGCCCCTTCACCGGGACGCCTGTCCGGTTTGCCGACTCGCTGTCCACGCGGCATTCGGAGAACCACGATCCCAGTCATCTCTCCCAGAGCTCCCTCCAGTCCTTTTTCTCCAGTCTCCTCTTCCCCACCCAACCCCCCACTAATCCGCCTCTCCCATTTCCCCTCTCCCTGTTCCCTCTCCTCCAGGTGACTGCAAACCTCAGGAAAGGGACGAAAAGGGAACTCAAACTGCTTTTGAGAAACAAGACCACGGTATCCCCTGGGTTTCAGTGAGATTAGCATCATGCTGAAGCACACCCGTTCAGCGAGGAGTGGTCAGCATGTGGATACAAGGGGCTGAACAGACACCGTCTGCGCAGTCGGTAGTTTCTCTCAAATGCTTTCACCTCTGTGCAGAGATGCAAATCCGGACGGCTTGCTTTCGTAGGGAAGGTGCTAAGGGAGTCAGGATAAGAATGAACGATTTCTGTTCCTCTTGGTGAAGGTAAGCATTTGGAAGAGGAGCAATCTCCAGGTGGACACAGGCTGCCGCTCCACGCAGCTCCTCTACAAATCAAATTGGTCAGTTCTGCCTTGCCTTATGAATTCATTCAGAAAAATTTCTCTCTCTCTCTCCCCCAACCAGGAAAGAGCATCCCCTCACTGCATTGGAACATTGGCAAATCACATCCACCGACTCTTTGAACGCGGAAAGTGAAAAAGAATCTCCATCAGGCCTTTCGAGAGCATCTTCAAACTGTTTCTCACCAAACAGGGCTGTCTTACTCAAAAGATGGACGTGAAGAATTCAAACCTGTGAGATCCAGACATCCACTATCCACAGGAGAAAGTGAGGACTGCAGATGCTGGAGATCAGAGCTGAAAATGTGTTGCTGGAAAAGCGCAGCAGGTCAGGCAGCATCCAAGGAACAGGAAATTTGACGTTTCGGGCATAAGCCCTTCATCAGGAGCATTCCTGAAGAAGGGCTTATGCCCGAAACGTCGAATCTCCTGTTCCTTGGATGCTGCCTTACCTGCTGTGCTTTTCCAGCAACACATTATCCACTATCCATATCCTGGGAGTTACCACTGACTAGAAACTCAACTAGACCTGGCATATAAACACAAATGGCTCTGAGAGCAGGTCAGGGGCGAGGAATAGAGCAGCTTTATAAAACTTTAGTCAGGCCACACTCGGAATATTGTGTCCAGTTCTGGTCACCGCACTACCAGGAGGATGTGGATGCTTTGGGAGAGGGGACAGAAAAGCTGTACCAGGATGTTGGGGGGTGGATTTTAGCGATGAAGAAAGGTTGGATAGACTGGGTTTGTTTTCACTGGAACGCAGGAGGTTGAGGGGCGACCTGATAGACGTTAATAAGATTGTGAAAGGCGTGGATAGAGTGGGAAGTATGAGGCTTTGTCCCCAGGGTGGAGGGGTCCATTACTAGGGGACACAGCTTCAAGGTGCGGGTGGGGGAGTTTAAAAGAGATGTGCGAGGCAGGTTTTTCACACAAAAGGGGGGTGTGCGCCTGGAACACGCTGCCAGAGGAGGGGGTGGGAGCAGACACAATAGCAGCATTCACCCGAGCGAGTACATGAATAGGAAGGGATCAGAGGGATACAGATCCTGTAAGTGAAGACAGTTTTAGTATGGAGGGGCAAAATGTGTCGGCGCAGGCTTGGAGGGCCGAAGCGCCTGTTCCTGTGCTGGGTTGTTTTTTGAATACAGTACTACAGCTAGTATCTCACCTCCTGACTCCCCAAAGCCTGTCCACAAGGCCCAAGTCAGGGGTGTGATGGAATACTCCCCACTTGCCTGGATGGGGACAGCTCCAACAACACTTGAAATATTGGGGGAGGCTGCGCCACAGTGGTAACAGCACCGTACTAGTAATCCTGAGCCCCAAGATAACCTTCTGGGAACACAAGTTCAAATCCCACTACGGCCAATCAAAAAGGAAAATCTGGATTTTCAAAAAAAAAATACATTGATGACCATGTAACCAGTGACCGCTGTGTATAAAACCAGCCTGGTTTTGGAAGGAAATTGGCCATCCTCACCTGGTCTGGCCTACACGTGACTCCACATCCACAGCAATGCCCTTTGAAATGGACCAACAGACCATTCAGTCAGTTCAAGGGCAATTAGGGATGGGCCAGCAACACCCACTTCCTATGAACAGCAGGAATACAGCTCAACACCATCCAGACAACGCAACCCACTAAATCAGCATGCTGTCCCTCATCTTCAATCCTCATTCCCTTCACCACCGACACTCAGTGTGTACCATCGCCGAGGGGCCCTGCAGGAATTCACCGAAGATCCTCAGACTGCACCTTCCAAACCCACGGCCACTCCCATCTCGAAGGACAAGGGCAGCAGATACATGGCAACATCACCACCTTCAGGCTCCCCTCGGAGCCACATATCGTCCTGAATTGGAAACATGACTGTTCCTGCACTGGGTCAAAATCCCGGAATTCCCTCTCCCGGGGCATTGGGCCTGAAGCCCTCAGCACACGGACTGCAGCAGTTGAAGGTGGCAGATCACCCCGACTTTCTCAATGAGGGGTGAGCTGTGGATGTCACACCGGTGTCCTTCACATCCTGTCAAAAATTGCCTTTTTTGAAAAAAAAACACGTTGTCCCTAAAGTCTGAGGTCAAAGGTTGTTGTCGCCTTTTGCACACTTCCTTCCTCGGAATGACATCCCCCGGCCACTTTGCCTCATTGGAGCTCAGGGTGAAAACCCTCCCTCCTGTGAATTTACACTCACCACCTTCTCAAGGCCAAACAGGAAGGGACGACAGATACAGGCCCAGCCGGGGACGCCCTCATCCGGGAAATGAACAAAAGCAAACACAAGAAAAGCGATAATTGCGTTGTAAAGGCACAAGTCGGAAGCTAGAGATGATCTACAAACCTGATCGACAGGTAACAGTGATCTACAAACCTGATCGACAGGTAACAGTGATCTACAAACCTGATCGACTGCTCACAGCGATCTATAAACCTGATCGACAGGTAACAGTGATCTATAAACCTGATCGACCGCTCGCAGCGATCTATAAACCTGATCGACAGCTCGCAGGGATCCACAAAACTGATCGACAGCTCGCAGTAATCTATAAACCTGATCGACAGCTCGCAGTGATCTATAAACCTGATCGACAGGTAACAGTGATCTATAAACCTGATCGACTGCTCACAGCGATCTATAAACCTGATCGACTGCTCACAGCGATCTATAAACCTGATCGACAGGTAGCAGTGATCTATAAACCTGATCGACCGCTCGCAGCGATCTATAAACCTGATCGACAGGTAACAGTGATCTATAAACCTGATCGACCGCTCACAGTGATCTACAAACCTGATCGACAGCTCGCAGGGATCCACAAAACTGATCGACAGCTCGCAGTAATCTATAAACCTGATCGACAGCTCGCAGTGATCTATAAACCTGATCGACAGCTCACAGTGATCTACAAACCTGACCGACAGCTCGCAGTGATCTATAAACCTGATCGACAGCTCGCAGTGATCTACAAACCTGATCTACAGCTCGCAGTGATCTACAAACCTGATCAACAGGTAACAGTGATCTATAAACCTGATCGTCAGGTAACAGTGATCTACAAACCTAATCGTCAGGTAACAGTGATCTACAAACCTGATCGACAGCTCGCAGTAATCTACAAACCTGATCAACAACTCGCAGTGATCTACAAACCTGATCGTCAGGTAACAGTGATCTATAAACCTGATCGACAGCTCGCAGTGATCTACAAACCTGATCTACAGCTCACAGAGATCTATAAACCTGAACGACAGGGAACAGTGATCTACAAACCTGATCGACAGCTCGCAGTGATCTACAAACCTGATCGACAGGTAACAGTGATCTATAAACCTGATCGACAGGTCGCAGTGATCTACAAACCTGATCGACAGCTCGCTGTGATCTACAAACCTGATCGACAGCTCGCAGGGATCTACAAACCTGACCGACAGCTCGCAGTGATCTATAAACCTGATCGACAGCTCGCAGTGATCTATAAACCTGATCGACAGCTCGCAGTGATCTACAAATCTGATCGACAGCTCGCAGTGATCTATAAACCTGATCGACAGGTGACAGTGATCTACAAACCTGATCAACAGCTCGCAGTGATCTACAAACCTGATCGACAGGTAACAGTGATCTACAAACCTGATCGACAGCTCGCAGTGATCTATAAACCTGATCGACAGCTCGCAGTGATCTACAAACCTGATCGGCAGGTAACAGTGATCTACAAACCTGATCGACAGCTCGCAGTGATCTACAAACCTGATCGGCAGTAAACAGTGATCTACAAACCTGATCGACAGCTCGCAGTGATCGACAGCTCGCTGTGATCTACAAACCTGATCGACAGGTAACAGTGATCTACAAACCTGATCGACAGCTCGCAGTGATCTATAAACCTGATCGAGAGCTCGCAGTGATCTACAAACCTGATCGACAGGTGACAGTGATCTATAAACCTGATTGACAGCTCGCAGTGATCTACAAACCTGATCGACAGGTGACAGTGATCTACAAACCTGATCGACAGGTAACAGTGATCTACAAACCTGATCGACAGCTCGCAGTGATCTACAAACCTGATCTACAGCTCACAGAGATCTATAAACCTGAACGACAGGGAACAGTGATCTACAAACCTGATCGACAGCTCGCAGTGATCTACAAACCTGATCGACAGGTAACAGTGATCTACAAACCTGATCGACAGCTCGCAGTGATCTACAAACCTGATCGACAGGTAACAGTGATCTATAAACCTGATCGACAGGTCGCAGTGATCTACAAACCTGATCGACAGCTCGCTGTGATCTACAAACCTGATCGACAGCTCGCAGGGATCTACAAACCTGACCGACAGCTAGCAGTGATCTATAAACCTGATCGACAGGTAACAGTGATCTACAAACCTGATCGACAGGTAACAGTGATCTACAAACCTGATCGACAGGCAACAGTGATCTACAAACCTGATCTACAGCTCGCAGCGATCTACAAACCTGATCGGCAGGTAACAGTGATCTACAAACCTGATCGACAGCTCGCAGTGATCTATAAACCTGATCGACAGCTCGCAGTGATCTACAAACCTGATCGACAGCTAGCAGTGATCTACTAACCTGATCGACAGGTAACAGTGATCTACAAACCTGATCTACAGCTAGCAGTGATCTACAAACCTGATCGACAGGTAACAGTGATCTACAAACCTGATCGACAGGTAACAGTGATCTACAAACCTGATCTACAGCACGCAGTGATCGACAAACCTGATCGGCAGGTAACAGTGATCTACAAACCTGATCGACAGCTCGCAGTGATCTACAAACCTGATCGACAGGGAACAGTGATCTACAAACCTGATCGACAGCTCGCAGTGATCTACAAACCTGATCGACAGCTCGCAGTGATCTATAAACCTGATCGACAGGTAACAGTGATCTACAAACCTGATCGACAGGTAACAGTGATCTATAAACCTGATCGACAGCTCGCAGTGATCTACAAACCTGATCAACAGCTCGCAGTGATCTACAAACCTGATCGACAGGTAACAGTGATCTACAAACCTGATCAACAGGTAACAGTGATCTATAAACCTGATCAACACCTCGCTGTGATCTACAAACCTGATCGACAGGTAACAGTGATCTATAAACCTGATCGACAGCTCGCTGTGATCTACAAACCTGATCGACAGCTCGCAGTAATCTCCAAACCTGACCGACAGCTAGCAGTGATCTATAAACCTGATCGACAGGTAACAGTGATCTACAAACCTGATCGACAGGTAACAGTGATCTACAAACCTGATTGACAGCACGCAGTGATCTACAAACCTGATCGACAGGTAACAGTGATCTATAAACCTGATCGACAGCTCGCTGTGATCTACAAACCTGATCGACAGCTCGCAGTAATCTCCAAACCTGACCGACAGCTAGCAGTGATCTATAAACCTGATCGACAGGTAACAGTGATCTACAAACCTGATCGACAGGTAACAGTGATCTACAAACCTGATTGACAGCACGCAGTGATCTACAAACCTGATCGACAGGCAACAGTGATCTACAAACCTGATCTACAGCTCGCAGCGATCTACAAACCTGATCGGCAGGTAACAGTGATCTACAAACCTGATCGACAGCTCGCAGTGATCTATGAACCTGATCGACAGCACGCAGTGATCTACAAACCTGATCGACAGCTAGCAGTGATCTACAAACCTGATCGGCAGGTAACAGTGATCTACAAACCTGATCGACAGCTCGCAGTGATCTATAAACCTGATCGACAGGTAACAGTGATCTACAAACCTGATCGACAGGTAACAGTGATCTACAAACCTGATCTACAGCACGCAGTGATCTACAAACCTGATCGACAGGCAACAGTGATCTACAAACCTGATCTACAGCTCGCAGCGATCTACAAACCTGATCGGCAGGTAACAGTGATCTACAAACCTGATCGACAGCTCGCAGTGATCTACAAACCTGATCTACAGGTAACAGTGATCTACAAACCTGATCGACAGCTCGCAGTGATCTATAAACCTGATCGACAGCTCGCAGTGATCTACAAACCTGATCGACAGCTCGCAGTGATCTACAAACCTGATCGACAGGGAACAGTGATCTACAAACCTGATCGACAGCTCGCAGTGATCTACAAACCTGATCGACAGCTCGCAGTGATCTACAAACCTGATCGGCAGGTAACAGTGATCTACAAACCTGATCGACAGCTCGCAGTGATCTACAAACCTGATCTACAGGTAACAGTGATCTACAAACCTGATCGACAGGTAACAGTGATCTACAAACCTGATCGACAGCTCGCAGTGATCTATAAACCTGATCGACAGCTCGCAGTGATCTACAAACCTGATCGACAGCTCGCAGTGATCTACAAACCTGATCGACAGCTCGCAGTGATCTACAAACCTGATCGACAGCTCGCAGTGATCTATAAACCTGATCGACAGGTGACAGTGATCTACAAACCTGATCGACAGCTCGCAGTGATCTATAAACCTGATCGACAGCTCGCAGTGATCTACAAACCTGATCGACAGCTTGCAGTGATCTACAAACCTGATCGACAGGTAACAGTGATCTATAAACCTGATCGACTGCTCGCAGTGATCTACAAACCTGATCGACAGCTCGCAGTGATCTACAAACCTGATCGACAGCTCGCAGTGATCTATAAACCTGATCGACAGGTGACAGTGATCTACAAACCTGATCGACAGGTAACAGTGATCTACAAACCTGATCTACAGCACGCAGTGATCTACAAACCTGATCGACAGCTCGCAGTGATCTATAAACCTGATCGACAGGTGACAGTGATCTACAAACCTGATCGACAGCTCGCAGTGATCTATAAACCTGATCGACAGCTCGCAGTGATCTACAAACCTGATCGACAGCTTGCAGTGATCTACAAACCTGATCGACAGGTAACAGTGATCTATAAACCTGATCGACTGCTCGCAGTGATCTACAAACCTGATCGACAGGTAACAGTGATCTACAAACCTGATCGACAGCTCGCAGTGATCTATAAACCTGATCGACAGCTCGCAGTGATCTATAAACCTGATCGACAGGTAACAGTGATCTACAAACCTGACCGATAGCTCGCAGTGATCTACAAACCTGATCGACAGCTCGCAGTGATCTACAAACCTGATCGACAGGTGACAGTGATCTACAAACCTGATCGACAGCTCGCAGTGATCTACAAACCTGATCGACAGGTAACAGTGATCTACAAACCTGATCTACAGCTCGCTGTGATCTACAAACCTGATCGACAGGTAACAGTGATCTACAAACCTGATCGACAGCTCGCTGTGATCTACAAACCTGATCGACAGCTCGCAGTGATCTCCAGACCTGATCGACAGGCGACAGTGATCTCCAAACCTGATTGACAGCTCGCAGTGATCTACAAACCTGATCGACAGGTAACAGTGATCTACAAACCTGATCAACAGTTAACAGTGATCTACAAACCTGATCTACAGCTCGCAATGATTTCCAAACCTGATCTACAGCTAGCAGTGATCTACAAACCTGATCGACAGGTAACAGTGATCTACAAACCTGATCTACAGCTCGCTGTGATCTACAAACCTGATCGACAGGTAACAGTGATCTACAAACCTGATCGACAGCTCGCAGTGATCTCCAAACCTGATCGACAGCTCGCAGTGATCTATAAACCTGATCGACAGCTAACAGTGATCTACAAACCTGATCTACAGCTCGCTGTGATCTACAAACCTGATCGACAGGTGACAGTGACCTACAAACCTGACCGATAGCTCGCAGTGATCTACAAACCTGATCGACAGCTCGCAGTGATCTATAAACCTGATCGACAGCTCGCTGTGATCTACAAACCTGATCGACGGCTCGCTGTGATCTACAAACCTGATCGACAGCTCGCAGTGATCTATAAACCTGATCGACAGCTCGCGGTGATCTACAAACCTGATCAACAGGTAACAGTGATCTATAAACCTGATCGACAGCTCGCAGTGATCTACAAACCTGATCGACAGCTCGCAGTGATCTATAAACCTGATCGACAGCTCGCAGTGATCTACAAACCTGATCGACAGCTCGCAGTGATCTACAAACCTGATCGACAGGTAACAGTGATCTACAAACCTGATCGACAGCTCGCAGTGATCTATAAACCTGATCGACAGGTAACAGTGATCTACAAACCTGATCGACAGCTCGCAGTGATCTACAAACCTGATCGACAGCTCGCAGTGATCTACAAACCTGATCGACAGGTAACAGTGATCTACAAACCTGATCGACAGCTTGCAGTGATCTACAAACCTGATCGACAGGTAACAGTGATCTATAAACCTGATCGACTGCTCGCAGTGATCTACAAACCTGATCGACAGGTAACAGTGATCTACAAACCTGATCGACAGCTCGCAGTGATCTATAAACCTGATCGACAGCTCGCAGTGATCTATAAACCTGATCGACAGGTAACAGTGATCTACAAACCTGATCGACAGGTAACAGTGATCTACAAACCTGATCGACAGCTTGCAGTGATCTACAAACCTGATCGACAGGTAACAGTGATCTATAAACCTGATCGACAGGTAACAGTGATCTACAAACCTGATCGACAGGTAACAGTGATCTACAAACCTGACCGATAGCTCGCAGTGATCTACAAACCTGATCGACAGCTCGCAGTGATCTGCAAACCTGATCGACAGGTGACAGTGATCTACAAACCTGATCGACAGCTCGCAGTGATCTCCAGACCTGATCGACAGGTGACAGTGATCTACAAACCTGATCGAGAGGTAACAGTGATCTACAAACCTGATCTACAGCTCGCAATGATTTACAAACCTGATCTACAGCTAGCAGTGATCTACAAACCTGATCGACAGGTAACAGTGATCTACAAACCTGACCGATAGCTCGCAGTGATCTACAAACCTGATCGACAGCTAGCAGTGATCTACAAACCTGATCGAGAGGTAACAGTGATCTATAAACCTGATCGACAGGTAACAGTGATCTACAAACCTGACCGATAGCTCGCAGTGATCTACAAACCTGATCGACAGCTCGCAGTGATCTACAAACCTGATCGACAGGTAACAGTGATCTACAAACCTGATCGACAGCTCGCTGTGATCTCCAAACCTGATCGACAGCTCGCAGTGATCTACAAACCTGATCAACAGGTAACAGTGATCTATAAACCTGATCGACAGCTAGCAGTGATCTACAAACCTGATCGACAGGTAACAGTGATCTATAAACCTGATCGACAGGTAACAGTGATCTACAAACCTGACCGATAGCTCGCAGTGATCTACAAACCTGATCGACAGCTCGCAGTGATCTACAAACCTGATCGACAGGTAACAGTGATCTACAAACCTGATCGACAGCTCGCAGTGATCTACAAACCTGATCGACAGGTAACAGTGATCTACAAACCTGATCGACAGCTCGCTGTGATCTCCAAACCTGATCGACAGCTCGCAGTGATCTACAAACCTGATCTACAGCTCGCAGTGATCTACAAACCTGATCGACAGCTAGCAGTGATCTACAAACCTGATCGACAGGTAACAGTGATCTATAAACCTGATCGACAGGTAACAGTGATCTACAAACCTGACCGATAGCTCGCAGTGATCTCCAAACCTGATCGACAGCTCGCAGTGATCTACAAACCTGATCGACAGGTAACAGTGATCTACAAACCTGATCAACAGGTAACAGTGATCTATAAACCTGATCAACACCTCGCTGTGATCTACAAACCTGATCGACAGGTAACAGTGATCTATAAACCTGATCGACAGCTCGCTGTGATCTACAAACCTGATCGACAGCTCGCAGTGATCTCCAAACCTGATCGACAGCTCGCAGTGATCTACAAACCTGATCTACAGCTCGCAGTGATCTACAAACCTGATCAACAGGTAACGGTGATCTATATACCTGATCGACAGCTCGCTGTGATCTACAAACCTGATCGACAGGTAACAGTGATCTACAAACCTGACCGATAGCTCGCAGTGATCTACCAACCTGATCTACAGCTCGCGTGATCTACAAACCTGATCGACAGGTAACAGTGATCTACAAACCTGATCTACAGCTCGCAGTGATCTACAAACCTGATCGACAGGTAACAGTGATCTACAAACCTGATCGACAGCTAGCAGTGATCTACAAACCTGATCGACAGGTAACAGTGATCTATAAACCTGATCGACAGGTAACAGTGATCTACAAACCTGACCGATAGCTCGCAGTGATCTACAAACCTGATCGACAGCTCGCAGTGATCTACAAACCTGACCGATAGCTCGCAGTGATCTACAAACCTGATCGACAGGTAACAGTGATCTACAAACCTGATCGACAGGTAGCAGTGATCTATAAACCTGATCGACAGCTCGCAGTGATCTATAAACCTGATCGACAGGTAACAGTGATCTACAAACCTGACCGATAGCTCGCAGTGATCTACAAACCTGATCGACAGCTCGCTGTGATCTACAAACCTGATCGACAGGTGACAGTGACCTACAAACCTGACCGATAGCTCGCAGTGATCTACAAACCTGATCGACAGCTCGCAGTGATCTATAAACCTGATCGACAGCTCGCTGTGATTTACAAACCTGATCGACGGCTCGCTGTGATCTACAAACCTGATCGACAGCTCGCAGTGATCTACAAACCTGATCGACAGCTCGCAGTGATCTACAAAGCTGATCAACAGGTAACAGTGATCTATAAACCTGATCGACAGCTCGCAGTGATCTACAAACCTGATCGACAGCTCGCAGTGATCTATAAACCTGATCGACAGCTCGCAGTGATCTCCAAACCTGATCAACAGCTCGCAGTGATCTCCAAACCTGATCGACAGCTCGCAGTGATCTCCAAACCTGATCGACAGCTCGCTGTGATCTCCAAACCTGATCGACAGCACGCAGTGATCTACAAACCTGATCGACAGCTCGCAGTGATCTACAAACCTGATCGACAGGTAACAGTGACCTACAAACCTGATCGACAGCTCGCTGTGATCTACAAACCTGATCGACAGCTCGCAGTGATCTATAAACCTGATCGACAGCTCGCTGTGATCTACAAACCTGATCGACGGCTCGCTGTGATCTACAAACCTGATCGACGGCTCGCAGTGATCTACAAACCTGATCGACAGCTCGCAGTGATCTACAAAGCTGATCAACAGGTAACAGTGATCTATAAACCTGATCGACAGCTCGCAGTGATCGACAAACCTGATCGACAGCTCGCAGTGATCTATAAACCTGATCGACAGCTCGCAGTGATCTCCAAACCTGATCGACAGCTCGCTGTGATCTCCAAACCTGATCGACAGCTCGCAGTGATCTACAAACCTGATCGACAGCTCGCAGTGATCTATAAACCTGATCGACAGGTAACAGTGACCTACAAACCTGATCGACAGCTCGCTGTGATCTACAAACCTGATCGACAGGTGACAGTGACCTACAAACCTGACCGATAGCTCGCAGTGATCTACAAACCTGATCGACAGCTCGCAGTGATCTACAAACCTGATCGACAGCTCGCAGTGATCTACAAACCTGATCGACAGGTAACAGTGATCTACAAACCTGATCGACAGCTCGCAGTGATCTACAAACCTGATCGACAGGTAACAGTGATCTACAAACCTGACCGATAGCTCGCAGTGATCTACAAACCTGATCGACAGGTAACAGTGATCTACAAACCTGATCGACAGGTAGCAGTGATCTACAAACCTGATCGACAGCTCGCAGTGATCTATAAACCTGATCGACAGGTAACAGTGATCTACAAACCTGACCGATAGCTCGCAGTGATCTACAAACCTGATCGACAGCTCACAGTGATCTACAAACCTGACCTACAGGTAGCAGTGATCTATAAACCTGATCGACAGCTCGCAGTGATCTATAAACCTGATCGACAGGTAACAGTGACCTACAAACCTGATCGACAGCTCGCTGTGATCTACAAACCTGATCGACAGCTCGCTGTGATCTACAAACCTGATCGACAGCTCGCTGTGATCTACAAACCTGACCGATAGCTCGCAGTGATCTACAAACCTGATCGACAGCTCGCAGTGATCTATAAACCTGATCGACAGCTCGCTGTGATCTACAAACCTGATCGACGGCTCGCTGTGATCTACAAACCTGATCGACAGCTCGCAGTGATCTACAAACCTGATCGACAGCTCGCAGTGATCTACAAACCTGATCGACATCTCACAGTGATCTACAAACCTGATCGACAGGTAACAGTGATCTACAAACCTGATCGACAGCTCGCAGTGATCTATAAACCTGATCGACAGGTAACAGTGATCTACAAACCTGATCGACAGGTAACAGTGATCTACAAACCAGATCGACAGCTCGCAGTGATCTACAAACCTGATCGACAGGTAACAGTGATCTACAAACCTGACCGATAGCTCGCAGTGATCTACAAACCTGATCGACAGCTCGCAGTGATCTACAAACCTGATCGACAGCTTGCAGTGATCTACAAACCTGATCGACAGGTAACAGTGATCTATAAACCTGATCGACTGCTCGCAGTGATCTACAAACCTGATCGACAGGTAACAGTGATCTACAAACCTGATCGACAGCTCGCAGTGATCTATAAACCTGATCGACAGCTCGCAGTGATCTATAAACCTGATCGACAGCTAACAGTGATCTACAAACCTGATCGACAGGTCGCAGTGATCTACAAACCTGATCGACAGGTAACAGTGATCTACAAACCTGATCTACAGCTCGCAATGATTTACAAAGCTGATCTACAGCTAGCAGTGATCTACAAACCTGATCGACAGGTAACAGTGATCTACAAACCTGACCGATAGCTCGCAGTGATCTACAAACCTGATCGACAGCTAGCAGTGATCTACAAACCTGATCGACAGGTAACAGTGATCTATAAACCTGATCGACAGGTAACAGTGATCTACAAACCTGACCGATAGCTCGCAGTGATCTACAAACCTGATCGACAGGTAACAGTGATCTACAAACCTGATCGACAGGTAACAGTGATCTACAAACCTGATCGACAGCTCGCAGTGATCTACAAACCTGATCGACAGGTAACAGTGATCTACAAACCTGATCGACAGCTCGCTGTGATCTCCAAACCTGATCGACAGCTCGCAGTGATCTACAAACCTGATCTACAGCTCGCAGTGATCTACAAACCTGATCGACAGCTAGCAGTGATCTACAAACCTGATCGACAGGTAACAGTGATCTATAAACCTGATCGACAGCTCGCAGTGATCTACAAACCTGATCGAGAGGTAACAGTGATCTACAAACCTGATCTACAGCTCGCAATGATTTACAAACCTGATCTACAGCTAGCAGTGATCTACAAACCTGATCGACAGGTAACAGTGATCTAGAAACCTGATCTACAGCTCGCTGTGATCTACAAACCTGATCGACAGCTAGCAGTGATCTACAAACCTGATCGACAGGTAACAGTGATCTATAAACCTGATCGACAGGTAACAGTGATCTACAAACCTGACCGATAGCTCGCAGTGATCTACAAACCTGATCGACAGCTCGCAGTGATCTACAAACCTGATCGACAGGTAACAGTGATCTACAAACCTGATCGACAGCTCGCAGTGATCTACAAACCTGATCGACAGGTAACAGTGATCTACAAACCTGATCGACAGCTCGCTGTGATCTCCAAACCTGATCGACAGCTCGCAGTGATCTACAAACCTGATCTATAGCTCGCAGTGATCTCCAAACCTGATCTATAGCTCGCAGTGATCTCCAAACCTGATCAACAGGTAACAGTGATCTATAAACCTGATCGCCAGGTAACAGTGATCTACAAACCTGATCGACAGCTCGCTGTGATCTACAAACCTGATCGACAGGTAACAGTGATCTACAAACCTGATCGACAGCTCGCAGTGATCTACAAACCTGATCGACAGGTAACAGTGATCTCCAAACCTGACCGATAGCTCGCAGTGATCTACAAACCTGATCGGCAGGTAACAGTGATCTACAAACCTGATCGACAGGTAACAGTGATCTACAAACCTGACCGACAGCTCGCAGTGATCTACAAACCTGATCGACGGGTAACAGTGATCTACAAACCTGATCTACAGCTAGCAGTGATCTACAAACCTGATCGACAGCTCGCAGTGATCTATAAACCTGATCGACAGCTCGCAGTGATCTACAAACCTGATCGACAGGTGACAGTGATCTACAAACCTGATCGACAGGTAACAGTGATCTACAAACCTGATCAACAGTTAACAGTGATCTACAAACCTGATCGACAGCTAGCAGTGATCTACAAACCTGATCGAGAGGTAACAGTGATCTACAAACCAGATCTACAGCTCGCTGTGATCTACAAACCTGATCGACAGGTAACAGTGATCTACAAACCTGATCTACAGCTCGCTGTGATCTACAAACCTGATCGACAGGTAACAGTGATCTACAAACCTGACCGATAGCTCGCAGTGATCTACAAACCTGATCGACAGCTAGCAGTGATCTACAAACCTGATCGACAGCTCGCTGTGATCTCCAAACCTGATCGACAGCTCGCAGTGATCTACAAACCTGATCTACAGCTCGCAGTGATCTACAAACCTGATCAACAGGTAACAGTGATCTATAAACCTGATCGACAGCTAGCAGTGATCTACAAACCTGATCGACAGCTAGCAGTGATCTACAAACCTGATCGACAGGTAACAGTGATCTACAAACCTGACCGATACTCGCAGTGATCTACAAACCTGATCGACAGCTCGCAGTGATCTACAAACCTGATCGACAGGTAACAGTGATCTACAAACCTGATCGACAGCTCGCAGTGATCTACAAACCTGATCGACAGCTCGCAGTGATCTACAAACCTGATCGACAGGTAACAGTGATCTACAAACCTGATCGACAGCTCGCTGTGATCTCCAAACCTGATCGACAGCTCGCAGTGATCTACAAACCCGATCGACGGGTAACAGTGATCTACAAACCTGATCTACAGCTAGCAGTGATCTACAAACCTGATCGACAGGTAACAGTGATCTACAAACCTGACCGACAGCTCGCAGTGATCTACAAACCTGATCGACGGGTAACAGTGATCTACAAACCTGATCTACAGCTAGCAGTGATCTACAAACCTGATCGACAGGTAACAGTGATCTACAAACCTGATCTACAGCTCGCTGTGATCTACAAACCTGATCGACAGGTAACAGTGATCTACAAACCTGACCGATATCTCGCAGTGATCTACAAACCTGATCGACAGGTAACAGTGATCTACAAACCTGATCGACAGGTAGCAGTGATCTATAAACCTGATCGACAGCTCGCAGTGATCTACAAACCTGATCGACAGGTAACAGTGATCTACAAACCTGATCGACAGCTCACAGTGATCTACAAACCTGACCTACAGGTAGCAGTGATTTATAAACCTGATCGACAGCTCGCAGTGATCTATAAACCTGATCGACAGCTCGCAGTGATCTACAAACCTGATCGACAGGTAACAGTGATCTACAAACCTGACCGATAGCTCGCAGTGATCTACAAACCTGATCGACAGCTCGCAGTGATCTACAAACCTGATCGACAGGTGACAATGACCTACAAACCTGATCGACAGCTCGCAGTGACCTACAAAACTGATTGACAGCTCGCAGTGATCTACAAACCTGATCGACAGCTCGAAGTGATCTACAAACCTGATCGACAGGTGACAGTGATCTACAAACCTGATCGACAGGTAACAGTGATCTACAAACCTGACCGATAGCTCGCAGTGATCTACAAACCTGATCGACAGGTAACAGTGATCTACAAACCTGATCGACAGGTAGCAGTGATCTATAAACCTGATCGACAGCTCGCAGTGATCTACAAACCTGATCGACAGGTAACAGTGATCTACAAACCTGATCGACAGCTCACAGTGATCTACAAACCTGACCTACAGGTAGCAGTGATCTATAAACCTGATCGACAGCTCGCAGTGATCTATAAACCTGATCGACAGCTCGCAGTGATCTACAAACCTGATCGACAGGTGACAGTGATCTACAAACCTGATCGACAGGTAACAGTGATCTACAAACCTGACCGATAGCTCGCAGTGATCTACAAACCTGATCGACAGCTCGCAGTGATCTACAAACCTGATCGACAGGTAACAGTGATCTACAAACCTGACCGATAGCTCGCAGTGATCTACAAACCTGATCGACAGGTAACAGTGACCTACAAACCTGATCGACAGCTCGCAGTGATCTACAAACCTGATCGACAGCTCGCAGTGATCTACAAACCTGATCGACAGGTGACAATGACCTACAAACCTGATCGACAGCTCGCAGTGATCTACAAACCTGATCGACAGGTGACAGTGATCTACAAACCTGATCGACAGGTGACAGTGATCTACAAACCTGATCGACAGGTAACAGTGATCTACAAACCTGATCGACAGCTCGCAGTGATCTACAAACCTGATCGACAGGTGACAATGACCTACAAACCTGATCGACAGCTCGCAGTGATCTACAAACCTGATCGACAGGTGACAGTGATCTACAAACCTGATCGACAGGTAACAGTGATCTACAAACCTGACCGATAGCTCGCAGTGATCTACAAACCTGATCGACAGGTAGCAGTGATCTATAAACCTGATCGACAGCTCGCAGTGATCTACAAACCTGATCGACAGGTAACAGTGATCTACAAACCTGATCGACAGCTCACAGTGATCTACAAACCTGACCTACAGGTAGCAGTGATCTATAAACCTGATCGACAGCTCGCAGTGATCTATAAACCTGATCGACAGCTCGCAGTGATCTACAAACCTGATCGACAGGTAACAGTGATCTACAAACCTGACCGATAGCTCGCAGTGATCTACAAACCTGATCGACAGGTGACAGTGACCTACAAACCTGATCGACAGCTCGCAGTGATCTACAAACCTGATCGACAGCTCGCAGTGATCTACAAACCTGATCGACAGGTGACAATGACCTACAAACCTGATCGACAGCTCGCAGTGACCTACAAACCTGATTGACAGCTCGCAGTGATCTACAAACCTGATCGACAGGTAACAGTGATCTACAAACCTGATTGACAGCTCGCAGTGATCTACAAACCTGATCGACAGCTCGCAGTGATCTACAAACCTGATCGACAGGTGACAGTGACCTACAAACCTGATCGACAGCTCGCAGTGATCTACAAACCTGATCGACAGGTAACAGTGATCTACAAACCTGATTGACAGCTCGCAGTGATCTACAAACCTGATCGACAGCTCGCAGTGATCTACAAACCTGATCGACAGGTGACAGTGACCTACAAACCTGATCGACAGCTCGCAGTGATCTACAAACCTGATCGACAGCTCGCAGTGATCTACAAACCTGATCGACAGGTAACAGTGATCTACAAACCTGATCGACAGGTAACAGTGATCTACAAACCTGACCGATAGCTCGCAGTGATCTACAAACCTGATCGACAGCTCGCTGTGATCTACAAACCTGATCGACAGCTCGCAGTGATCTACAAACCTGATCGACAGCTCGCAGTGATCTATAAACCTGATCGACAGGTAACAGTGATCTACAAACCTGATCGACAGGTAACAGTGATCTACAAACCTGATCGACAGCTCGCAGTGATCTACAAACCTGATCGACAGGTAACAGTGATCTCCAAACCTGACCGATAGCTCGCAGTGATCTACAAACCTGATCGACAGCTCGCAGTGATCTACAAACCTGATCGACAGGTGACAGTGACCTACAAACCTGATCGACAGCTCGCAGTGATCTACAAACCTGATCGACAGGTAACAGTGATCTACAAACCTGATTGACAGCTCGCAGTGATCTACAAACCTGATCGACAGCTCGCAGTGATCTACAAACCTGATCGACAGGTGACAGTGACCTACAAACCTGATCGACAGCTCGCAGTGATCTACAAACCTGATCGACAGCTCGCAGTGATCTACAAACCTGACCGATAGCTCGCAGTGATCTACAAACCTGATCGACAGCTCGCTGTGATCTACAAACCTGATCGACAGCTCGCAGTGATCTACAAACCTGATCGACAGCTCGCAGTGATCTATAAACCTGATCGACAGGTAACAGTGATCTACAAACCTGATCGACAGGTAACAGTGATCTACAAACCTGATCGACAGCTCGCAGTGATCTACAAACCTGATCGACAGGTAACAGTGATCTACAAACCTGACCGATAGCTCGCAGTGATCTACAAACCTGATCGACAGCTCGCAGTGATCTACAAACCTGATCGACAGGTGACAGTGACCTACAAACCTGATCGACAGCTCGCAGTGATCTACAAACCTGATCGACAGGTAACAGTGATCTACAAACCTGATTGACAGCTCGCAGTGATCTACAAACCTGATCGACAGCTCGCAGTGATCTACAAACCTGATCGACAGGTGACAGTGACCTACAAACCTGATCGACAGCTCGCAGTGATCTACAAACCTGATCGACAGCTCGCAGTGATCTACAAACCTGATCGACAGGTAACAGTGATCTACAAACCTGATCGACAGGTAACAGTGATCTACAAACCTGACCGATAGCTCGCAGTGATCTACAAACCTGATCGACAGCTCGCTGTGATCTACAAACCTGATCGACAGCTCGCAGTGATCTACAAACCTGATCGACAGCTCGCAGTGATCTATAAACCTGATCGACAGGTAACAGTGATCTACAAACCTGATCGACAGGTAACAGTGATCTACAAACCTGATCGACAGCTCGCAGTGATCTACAAACCTGATCGACAGGTAACAGTGATCTACAAACCTGACCGATAGCTCGCAGTGATCTACAAACCTGATCGACAGCTCGCAGTGATCTCCAAACCTGATCGACAGCTCGCAGTGATCTACAAACCTGATCGATAGGTAACAGTGATCTACAAACCTGATTGACAGCTCGCAGTGATCTACAAACCTGATCGACAGCTCGCAGTGATCTACAAACCTGATCGACAGGTGACAGTGACCTACAAACCTGATCGACAGCTCGCAGTGATCTACAAACCTGATCGACAGGTAACAGTGATCTACAAACCTGATCGACAGGTATCAGTGATCTACAAACCTGACCGATAGCTCGCAGTGATCTACAAACCTGATCGACAGCTCGCTGTGATCTACAAACCTGATCGACAGCTCGCAGTGATCTACAAACCTGATCGACAGCTCGCAGTGATCTACAAACCTGATCGACAGCTCGCAGTGATCTATAAACCTGATCGACAGGTAACAGTGATCTACAAACCTGATCGACAGGTAACAGTGATCTACAAACCTGACCGATAGCTCGCAGTGATCTACAAACCTGATCGACAGGTAACAGTGATCTACAAACCTGACCGATAGCTCGCAGTGATCTACAAACCTGATCGACAGCTCGCAGTGATCTCCAAACCTGATCGACAGCTCGCAGTGATCTCCAAACCTGATCGACAGCTCGCAGTGATCTACAAACCTGATCGACAGGTAACAGTGATCTACAAACCTGATCGACAGCTCGCAGTGATCTACAAACCTGATCGACAGGTAACAGTGATCTACAAACCTGACCGATAGCTCGCAGTGATCTACAAACCTGATCGACAGCTCGCAGTGATCTCCAAACCTGATCGACAGCTCGCAGTGATCTACAAACCTGATCGACAGGTAACAGTGATCTACAAACCTGATCGACAGCTCGTAGTGATCTACAAACCTGATCGACAGGTAACAGTGATCTACAAACCTGACCGATAGCTCGCAGTGATCTCCAAACCTGATCGACAGCTCGCAGTGATCTACAAACCTGATCGACAGGTAACAGTGATCTACAAACCTGATCGACAGCTCGCAGAGATCTCCAAACCTGATCGACAGCTCGCAGTGATCTACAAACCTGATCGACAGGTAACAGTGATCTACAAACCTGATCGACAGCTCGCAGTGATCTATAAACCTGATCGACAGGTAACAGTGATCTACAAACCTGATCGACAGCTCGCAGTGATCTACAAACCTGATCGACAGGTAACAGTGATCTACAAACCTGATCAACAGGTAACAGTGATCTATAAACCTGATCGACAGCTCGCTGTGATCTACAAACCTGATCGACAGCTCGCAGTGATCTCCAAACCTGATCTACAGCTCGCAGTGATCTACAAACCTGATCGCCAGGTAACAGTGATCTACAAACCTGATCGACAGCTCGCAGTGATCTACAAACCTGATCGACAGGTAACAGTGATCTCCAAACCTGATCGACAGCACGCAGTGATCTACAAACCTGATCGACAGCTCACAGTGATCTACAAACCTGATCTACAGCTCGCAGTGATCTACAAACCTGATCAACAGGTAACAGTGATCTATAAACCTGATCGACAGGTAACAGTGATCTACAAACCTGATCGACAGCTCGCTGTGATCTACAAACCTGATCGACAGGTAACAGTGATCTACAAACCTGATCGACAGCTCGCAGTGATCTCCAAACCTGATCGACAGCTCGCAGTGATCTACAAACCTGATCTACAGCTCGCAGTGATCTACAAACCTGATCAACAGGTAACAGTGATCTATAAACCTGATCGACAGGTAACAGTGATCTATAAACCTGATCGACAGCTCGCTGTGATCTACAAACCTGATCGACAGCTCGCTGTGATCTCCAAACCTGATCGACAGCTCGCAGTGATCTCCAAACCTGATCTACAGCTCGCAGTGATCTACAAACCTGATCGACAGCTCGCAGTCATCTACAAACCTGATCGACAGGTAACAGTGATCTACAAACCTGACCGATAGCTCGCAGTGATCTCCAAACCTGATCGACAGCTCGCAGTGATCTCCAAACCTGATCGACAGCTCGCAGTGATCTACAAACCTGATCGACGGCTCGCTGTGATCTACAAACCTGATCGACGGCTCGCAGTGATCTACAAACCTGATCGACAGCTCGCAGTGATCTACAAAGCTGATCAACAGGTAACAGTGATCTATAAACCTGATCGACAGCTCGCAGTGATCGACAAACCTGATCGACAGCTCGCAGTGATCTATAAACCTGATCGACAGCTCGCAGTGATCTCCAAACCTGATCGACAGCTCGCTGTGATCTCCAAACCTGATCGACAGCTCGCAGTGATCTACAAACCTGATCGACAGCTCGCAGTGATCTATAAACCTGATCGACAGGTAACAGTGACCTACAAACCTGATCGACAGCTCGCTGTGATCTACAAACCTGATCGACAGGTGACAGTGACCTACAAACCTGACCGATAGCTCGCAGTGATCTACAAACCTGATCGACAGCTCGCAGTGATCTACAAACCTGATCGACAGCTCGCAGTGATCTACAAACCTGATCGACAGGTAACAGTGATCTACAAACCTGACCGATAGCTCGCAGTGATCTACAAACCTGATCGACAGGTAACAGTGATCTACAAACCTGATCGACAGGTAGCAGTGATCTACAAACCTGATCGACAGCTCGCAGTGATCTATAAACCTGATCGACAGGTAACAGTGATCTACAAACCTGACCGATAGCTCGCAGTGATCTACAAACCTGATCGACAGCTCACAGTGATCTACAAACCTGACCTACAGGTAGCAGTGATCTATAAACCTGATCGACAGCTCGCAGTGATCTATAAACCTGATCGACAGGTAACAGTGACCTACAAACCTGATCGACAGCTCGCTGTGATCTACAAACCTGATCGACAGCTCGCTGTGATCTACAAACCTGATCGACAGCTCGCTGTGATCTACAAACCTGACCGATAGCTCGCAGTGATCTACAAACCTGATCGACAGCTCGCAGTGATCTATAAACCTGATCGACAGCTCGCTGTGATCTACAAACCTGATCGACGGCTCGCTGTGATCTACAAACCTGATCGACAGCTCGCAGTGATCTACAAACCTGATCGACAGCTCGCAGTGATCTACAAACCTGATCGACATCTCACAGTGATCTACAAACCTGATCGACAGGTAACAGTGATCTACAAACCTGATCGACAGCTCGCAGTGATCTATAAACCTGATCGACAGGTAACAGTGATCTACAAACCTGATCGACAGGTAACAGTGATCTACAAACCAGATCGACAGCTCGCAGTGATCTACAAACCTGATCGACAGGTAACAGTGATCTACAAACCTGACCGATAGCTCGCAGTGATCTACAAACCTGATCGACAGCTCGCAGTGATCTACAAACCTGATCGACAGCTTGCAGTGATCTACAAACCTGATCGACAGGTAACAGTGATCTATAAACCTGATCGACTGCTCGCAGTGATCTACAAACCTGATCGACAGGTAACAGTGATCTACAAACCTGATCGACAGCTCGCAGTGATCTATAAACCTGATCGACAGCTCGCAGTGATCTATAAACCTGATCGACAGCTAACAGTGATCTACAAACCTGATCGACAGGTCGCAGTGATCTACAAACCTGATCGACAGGTAACAGTGATCTACAAACCTGATCTACAGCTCGCAATGATTTACAAAGCTGATCTACAGCTAGCAGTGATCTACAAACCTGATCGACAGGTAACAGTGATCTACAAACCTGACCGATAGCTCGCAGTGATCTACAAACCTGATCGACAGCTAGCAGTGATCTACAAACCTGATCGACAGGTAACAGTGATCTATAAACCTGATCGACAGGTAACAGTGATCTACAAACCTGACCGATAGCTCGCAGTGATCTACAAACCTGATCGACAGGTAACAGTGATCTACAAACCTGATCGACAGGTAACAGTGATCTACAAACCTGATCGACAGCTCGCAGTGATCTACAAACCTGATCGACAGGTAACAGTGATCTACAAACCTGATCGACAGCTCGCTGTGATCTCCAAACCTGATCGACAGCTCGCAGTGATCTACAAACCTGATCTACAGCTCGCAGTGATCTACAAACCTGATCGACAGCTAGCAGTGATCTACAAACCTGATCGACAGGTAACAGTGATCTATAAACCTGATCGACAGCTCGCAGTGATCTACAAACCTGATCGACAGGTAACAGTGATCTACAAACCTGATCAAAAGTTAACAGTGATCTACAAACCTGATCGACAGCTCGCAGTGATCTACAAACCTGATCGAGAGGTAACAGTGATCTACAAACCTGATCTACAGCTCGCAATGATTTACAAACCTGATCTACAGCTAGCAGTGATCTACAAACCTGATCGACAGGTAACAGTGATCTAGAAACCTGATCTACAGCTCGCTGTGATCTACAAACCTGATCGACAGCTAGCAGTGATCTACAAACCTGATCGACAGGTAACAGTGATCTATAAACCTGATCGACAGGTAACAGTGATCTACAAACCTGACCGATAGCTCGCAGTGATCTACAAACCTGATCGACAGCTCGCAGTGATCTACAAACCTGATCGACAGGTAACAGTGATCTACAAACCTGATCGACAGCTCGCAGTGATCTACAAACCTGATCGACAGGTAACAGTGATCTACAAACCTGATCGACAGCTCGCTGTGATCTCCAAACCTGATCGACAGCTCGCAGTGATCTACAAACCTGATCTATAGCTCGCAGTGATCTCCAAACCTGATCTATAGCTCGCAGTGATCTCCAAACCTGATCAACAGGTAACAGTGATCTATAAACCTGATCGCCAGGTAACAGTGATCTACAAACCTGATCGACAGCTCGCTGTGATCTACAAACCTGATCGACAGGTAACAGTGATCTACAAACCTGATCGACAGCTCGCAGTGATCTACAAACCTGATCGACAGGTAACAGTGATCTCCAAACCTGACCGATAGCTCGCAGTGATCTACAAACCTGATCGGCAGGTAACAGTGATCTACAAACCTGATCGACAGGTAACAGTGATCTACAAACCTGACCGACAGCTCGCAGTGATCTACAAACCTGATCGACGGGTAACAGTGATCTACAAACCTGATCTACAGCTAGCAGTGATCTACAAACCTGATCGACAGCTCGCAGTGATCTATAAACCTGATCGACAGCTCGCAGTGATCTACAAACCTGATCGACAGGTGACAGTGATCTACAAACCTGATCGACAGGTAACAGTGATCTACAAACCTGATCAACAGTTAACAGTGATCTACAAACCTGATCGACAGCTAGCAGTGATCTACAAACCTGATCGAGAGGTAACAGTGATCTACAAACCAGATCTACAGCTCGCTGTGATCTACAAACCTGATCGACAGGTAACAGTGATCTACAAACCTGATCTACAGCTCGCTGTGATCTACAAACCTGATCGACAGGTAACAGTGATCTACAAACCTGACCGATAGCTCGCAGTGATCTACAAACCTGATCGACAGCTAGCAGTGATCTACAAACCTGATCGACAGCTCGCTGTGATCTCCAAACCTGATCGACAGCTCGCAGTGATCTACAAACCTGATCTACAGCTCGCAGTGATCTACAAACCTGATCAACAGGTAACAGTGATCTATAAACCTGATCGACAGCTAGCAGTGATCTACAAACCTGATCGACAGCTAGCAGTGATCTACAAACCTGATCGACAGGTAACAGTGATCTACAAACCTGACCGATACTCGCAGTGATCTACAAACCTGATCGACAGCTCGCAGTGATCTACAAACCTGATCGACAGGTAACAGTGATCTACAAACCTGATCGACAGCTCGCAGTGATCTACAAACCTGATCGACAGCTCGCAGTGATCTACAAACCTGATCGACAGGTAACAGTGATCTACAAACCTGATCGACAGCTCGCTGTGATCTCCAAACCTGATCGACAGCTCGCAGTGATCTACAAACCCGATCGACGGGTAACAGTGATCTACAAACCTGATCTACAGCTAGCAGTGATCTACAAACCTGATCGACAGGTAACAGTGATCTACAAACCTGACCGACAGCTCGCAGTGATCTACAAACCTGATCGACGGGTAACAGTGATCTACAAACCTGATCTACAGCTAGCAGTGATCTACAAACCTGATCGACAGGTAACAGTGATCTACAAACCTGATCTACAGCTCGCTGTGATCTACAAACCTGATCGACAGGTAACAGTGATCTACAAACCTGACCGATATCTCGCAGTGATCTACAAACCTGATCGACAGGTAACAGTGATCTACAAACCTGATCGACAGGTAGCAGTGATCTATAAACCTGATCGACAGCTCGCAGTGATCTACAAACCTGATCGACAGGTAACAGTGATCTACAAACCTGATCGACAGCTCACAGTGATCTACAAACCTGACCTACAGGTAGCAGTGATTTATAAACCTGATCGACAGCTCGCAGTGATCTATAAACCTGATCGACAGCTCGCAGTGATCTACAAACCTGATCGACAGGTAACAGTGATCTACAAACCTGACCGATAGCTCGCAGTGATCTACAAACCTGATCGACAGCTCGCAGTGATCTACAAACCTGATCGACAGGTGACAATGACCTACAAACCTGATCGACAGCTCGCAGTGACCTACAAACCTGATTGACAGCTCGCAGTGATCTACAAACCTGATCGACAGCTCGAAGTGATCTACAAACCTGATCGACAGGTGACAGTGATCTACAAACCTGATCGACAGGTAACAGTGATCTACAAACCTGACCGATAGCTCGCAGTGATCTACAAACCTGATCGACAGGTAACAGTGATCTACAAACCTGATCGACAGGTAGCAGTGATCTATAAACCTGATCGACAGCTCGCAGTGATCTACAAACCTGATCGACAGGTAACAGTGATCTACAAACCTGATCGACAGCTCACAGTGATCTACAAACCTGACCTACAGGTAGCAGTGATCTATAAACCTGATCGACAGCTCGCAGTGATCTATAAACCTGATCGACAGCTCGCAGTGATCTACAAACCTGATCGACAGGTGACAGTGATCTACAAACCTGATCGACAGGTAACAGTGATCTACAAACCTGACCGATAGCTCGCAGTGATCTACAAACCTGATCGACAGCTCGCAGTGATCTACAAACCTGATCGACAGGTAACAGTGATCTACAAACCTGACCGATAGCTCGCAGTGATCTACAAACCTGATCGACAGGTAACAGTGACCTACAAACCTGATCGACAGCTCGCAGTGATCTACAAACCTGATCGACAGCTCGCAGTGATCTACAAACCTGATCGACAGGTGACAATGACCTACAAACCTGATCGACAGCTCGCAGTGATCTACAAACCTGATCGACAGGTGACAGTGATCTACAAACCTGATCGACAGGTGACAGTGATCTACAAACCTGATCGACAGGTAACAGTGATCTACAAACCTGATCGACAGCTCGCAGTGATCTACAAACCTGATCGACAGGTGACAATGACCTACAAACCTGATCGACAGCTCGCAGTGATCTACAAACCTGATCGACAGGTGACAGTGATCTACAAACCTGATCGACAGGTAACAGTGATCTACAAACCTGACCGATAGCTCGCAGTGATCTACAAACCTGATCGACAGGTAGCAGTGATCTATAAACCTGATCGACAGCTCGCAGTGATCTACAAACCTGATCGACAGGTAACAGTGATCTACAAACCTGATCGACAGCTCACAGTGATCTACAAACCTGACCTACAGGTAGCAGTGATCTATAAACCTGATCGACAGCTCGCAGTGATCTATAAACCTGATCGACAGCTCGCAGTGATCTACAAACCTGATCGACAGGTAACAGTGATCTACAAACCTGACCGATAGCTCGCAGTGATCTACAAACCTGATCGACAGGTGACAGTGACCTACAAACCTGATCGACAGCTCGCAGTGATCTACAAACCTGATCGACAGCTCGCAGTGATCTACAAACCTGATCGACAGGTGACAATGACCTACAAACCTGATCGACAGCTCGCAGTGACCTACAAACCTGATTGACAGCTCGCAGTGATCTACAAACCTGATCGACAGGTAACAGTGATCTACAAACCTGATTGACAGCTCGCAGTGATCTACAAACCTGATCGACAGCTCGCAGTGATCTACAAACCTGATCGACAGGTGACAGTGACCTACAAACCTGATCGACAGCTCGCAGTGATCTACAAACCTGATCGACAGGTAACAGTGATCTACAAACCTGATTGACAGCTCGCAGTGATCTACAAACCTGATCGACAGCTCGCAGTGATCTACAAACCTGATCGACAGGTGACAGTGACCTACAAACCTGATCGACAGCTCGCAGTGATCTACAAACCTGATCGACAGCTCGCAGTGATCTACAAACCTGATCGACAGGTAACAGTGATCTACAAACCTGACCGATAGCTCGCAGTGATCTACAAACCTGATCGACAGCTCGCTGTGATCTACAAACCTGATCGACAGCTCGCAGTGATCTACAAACCTGATCGACAGCTCGCAGTGATCTATAAACCTGATCGACAGGTAACAGTGATCTACAAACCTGATCGACAGGTAACAGTGATCTACAAACCTGATCGACAGCTCGCAGTGATCTACAAACCTGATCGACAGGTAACAGTGATCTCCAAACCTGACCGATAGCTCGCAGTGATCTACAAACCTGATCGACAGCTCGCAGTGATCTACAAACCTGATCGACAGGTGACAGTGACCTACAAACCTGATCGACAGCTCGCAGTGATCTACAAACCTGATCGACAGGTAACAGTGATCTACAAACCTGATTGACAGCTCGCAGTGATCTACAAACCTGATCGACAGCTCGCAGTGATCTACAAACCTGATCGACAGGTGACAGTGACCTACAAACCTGATCGACAGCTCGCAGTGATCTACAAACCTGATCGACAGCTCGCAGTGATCTACAAACCTGACCGATAGCTCGCAGTGATCTACAAACCTGATCGACAGCTCGCTGTGATCTACAAACCTGATCGACAGCTCGCAGTGATCTACAAACCTGATCGACAGCTCGCAGTGATCTATAAACCTGATCGACAGGTAACAGTGATCTACAAACCTGATCGACAGGTAACAGTGATCTACAAACCTGATCGACAGCTCGCAGTGATCTACAAACCTGATCGACAGGTAACAGTGATCTACAAACCTGACCGATAGCTCGCAGTGATCTACAAACCTGATCGACAGCTCGCAGTGATCTACAAACCTGATCGACAGGTGACAGTGACCTACAAACCTGATCGACAGCTCGCAGTGATCTACAAACCTGATCGACAGGTAACAGTGATCTACAAACCTGATTGACAGCTCGCAGTGATCTACAAACCTGATCGACAGCTCGCAGTGATCTACAAACCTGATCGACAGGTGACAGTGACCTACAAACCTGATCGACAGCTCGCAGTGATCTACAAACCTGATCGACAGCTCGCAGTGATCTACAAACCTGATCGACAGGTAACAGTGATCTACAAACCTGATCGACAGGTAACAGTGATCTACAAACCTGACCGATAGCTCGCAGTGATCTACAAACCTGATCGACAGCTCGCTGTGATCTACAAACCTGATCGACAGCTCGCAGTGATCTACAAACCTGATCGACAGCTCGCAGTGATCTATAAACCTGATCGACAGGTAACAGTGATCTACAAACCTGATCGACAGGTAACAGTGATCTACAAACCTGATCGACAGCTCGCAGTGATCTACAAACCTGATCGACAGGTAACAGTGATCTACAAACCTGACCGATAGCTCGCAGTGATCTACAAACCTGATCGACAGCTCGCAGTGATCTACAAACCTGATCGACAGGTGACAGTGACCTACAAACCTGATCGACAGCTCGCAGTGATCTACAAACCTGATCGATAGGTAACAGTGATCTACAAACCTGATTGACAGCTCGCAGTGATCTACAAACCTGATCGACAGCTCGCAGTGATCTACAAACCTGATCGACAGGTGACAGTGACCTACAAACCTGATCGACAGCTCGCAGTGATCTACAAACCTGATCGACAGGTAACAGTGATCTACAAACCTGATCGACAGGTAACAGTGATCTACAAACCTGACCGATAGCTCGCAGTGATCTACAAACCTGATCGACAGCTCGCTGTGATCTACAAACCTGATCGACAGCTCGCAGTGATCTACAAACCTGATCGACAGCTCGCAGTGATCTACAAACCTGATCGACAGCTCGCAGTGATCTATAAACCTGATCGACAGGTAACAGTGATCTACAAACCTGATCGACAGGTAACAGTGATCTACAAACCTGACCGATAGCTCGCAGTGATCTACAAACCTGATCGACAGGTAACAGTGATCTACAAACCTGACCGATAGCTCGCAGTGATCTACAAACCTGATCGACAGCTCGCAGTGATCTCCAAACCTGATCGACAGCTCGCAGTGATCTCCAAACCTGATCGACAGCTCGCAGTGATCTACAAACCTGATCGACAGGTAACAGTGATCTACAAACCTGATCGACAGCTCGCAGTGATCTACAAACCTGATCGACAGGTAACAGTGATCTACAAACCTGACCGATAGCTCGCAGTGATCTACAAACCTGATCGACAGCTCGCAGTGATCTCCAAACCTGATCGACAGCTCGCAGTGATCTACAAACCTGATCGACAGGTAACAGTGATCTACAAACCTGATCGACAGCTCGTAGTGATCTACAAACCTGATCGACAGGTAACAGTGATCTACAAACCTGACCGATAGCTCGCAGTGATCTCCAAACCTGATCGACAGCTCGCAGTGATCTACAAACCTGATCGACAGGTAACAGTGATCTACAAACCTGATCGACAGCTCGCAGAGATCTCCAAACCTGATCGACAGCTCGCAGTGATCTACAAACCTGATCGACAGGTAACAGTGATCTACAAACCTGATCGACAGCTCGCAGTGATCTATAAACCTGATCGACAGGTAACAGTGATCTACAAACCTGATCGACAGCTCGCAGTGATCTACAAACCTGATCGACAGGTAACAGTGATCTACAAACCTGATCAACAGGTAACAGTGATCTATAAACCTGATCGACAGCTCGCTGTGATCTACAAACCTGATCGACAGCTCGCAGTGATCTCCAAACCTGATCTACAGCTCGCAGTGATCTACAAACCTGATCGCCAGGTAACAGTGATCTACAAACCTGATCGACAGCTCGCAGTGATCTACAAACCTGATCGACAGGTAACAGTGATCTCCAAACCTGATCGACAGCACGCAGTGATCTACAAACCTGATCGACAGCTCACAGTGATCTACAAACCTGATCTACAGCTCGCAGTGATCTACAAACCTGATCAACAGGTAACAGTGATCTATAAACCTGATCGACAGGTAACAGTGATCTACAAACCTGATCGACAGCTCGCTGTGATCTACAAACCTGATCGACAGGTAACAGTGATCTACAAACCTGATCGACAGCTCGCAGTGATCTCCAAACCTGATCGACAGCTCGCAGTGATCTACAAACCTGATCTACAGCTCGCAGTGATCTACAAACCTGATCAACAGGTAACAGTGATCTATAAACCTGATCGACAGGTAACAGTGATCTATAAACCTGATCGACAGCTCGCTGTGATCTACAAACCTGATCGACAGCTCGCTGTGATCTCCAAACCTGATCGACAGCTCGCAGTGATCTCCAAACCTGATCTACAGCTCGCAGTGATCTACAAACCTGATCGACAGCTCGCAGTCATCTACAAACCTGATCGACAGGTAACAGTGATCTACAAACCTGACCGATAGCTCGCAGTGATCTCCAAACCTGATCGACAGCTCGCAGTGATCTCCAAACCTGATCGACAGCTCGCAGTGATCTACAAACCTGATCGACAGCTCGCAGTGATCTACAAACCTGATCGACAGCTCGCAGTGATCTCCAAACCTGACCGATAGCTCGCAGTGATCTCCAAACCTGATCGACAGCTCGCAGTGATCTCCAAACCTGATCGACAGGTAACAGTGATCTACAAACCTGATCGACAGCTCGCAGTGATCTATAAACCTGATCAACAGGTAACAGTGATCTATAAACCTGATCGACAGCTCGCAGTGATCTCCAAACCTGACCGATAGCTCGCAGTGATCTCCAAACCTGATCGACAGCTCGCAGTGATCTCCAAACCTGATCGACAGGTAACAGTGATCTACAAACCTGATCGACAGGTAACAGTGATCTACAAACCTGATCGACAGCTCGCAGTGATCTATAAACCTGATCGACAGGTAACAGTGATCTACAAACCTGATCGACAGCTCGCTGTGATCTACAAACCTGATCGACAGGTAACAGTGATCTATAAACCTGATCGACAGCTCACAGTGATCTCCAAACCTGATCGACAGCTCGCAGTGATCTACAAACCTGATCAACAGGTAACAGTGATCTACAAACCTGATCTACAGCTCGCAGTGATCTACAAACCTGATCAACAGGTAACAGTGATCTATAAACCTGATCAACAGGTAACAGTGATCTATAAACCTGATCGCCAGGTAACAGTGATCTACAAACCTGATCGACAGGTAACAGTGATCTACAAACCTGATCGACAGCTCGCTGTGATCTACAAACCTGATCGACAGCTCGCAGTGATCTCCAAACCTGATCGACAGCTCGCAGTGATCTACAAACCTGATCAACAGGTAACAGTGATCTATAAACCTGATCGCCAGGTAACAGTGATCTACAAACCTGATCGACAGCTCGCAGTGATCTACAAACCTGATCGACAGGTAACAGTGATCTACAAACCTGATCGACAGGTAACAGTGATCTACAAACCTGATCGACAGCTCGCAGTGATCTATAAACCTGATCGACAGGTAACAGTGATCTGCAAACCTGATCGACAGCTCGCTGTGATCTACAAACCTGATCGACAGGTAACAGTGATCTATAAACCTGATCGACAGCTCACAGTGATCTCCAAACCTGATCGACAGCTCGCAGTGATCTACAAACCTGATCAACAGGTAACAGTGATCTACAAACCTGATCTACAGCTCGCAGTGATCTACAAACCTGATCAACAGGTAACAGTGATCTATAAACCTGATCAACAGGTAACAGTGATCTATAAACCTGATCGCCAGGTAACAGTGATCTACAAACCTGATCGACAGGTAACAGTGATCTACAAACCTGATCGACAGCTCGCTGTAATCTACAAACCTGATCGACAGCTCGCAGTGATCTACAAACCTGATCAACCGGTAACAGTGATCTATAAACCTGATCGACAGGTAACAGTGATCTACAAACCTGATCGACAGCTCGCTGTGATCTACAAACCTGATCGACAGGTAACAGTGATCTATAAACCTGATCAACAGGTAGCAGTGATCTACAAACCTGATCGAGAGCTCGCAGTAATCTACAAACCTGATCGACAGGTAACAGTGATCTACAAACCTGATCGACAGCTCGCAGTGATCTATAAACCTGATCGACAGCTCGCAGTGACCTACAAGGCTCCCCTGTGCTTGATATTTTACACACCAAGTGAAAGATGCGTTCTCCAGCTGAAAGAGCAGCAGAATGTGAAGCCAGAAGTCTGTCAATGGGAGTTCCCCAGCAAGCAAGGTCTCCCTCCTCCTTAGTGTTGCTCTGGGTGGTCTACAAAACCGACATCATTGTGAGACAGAAAAGGTACTTCTCATTGACTTGGCTTCCTCATTTTAGTCCAAAGATTTGAAATTTCCAAAGAGAATCCAGGACCCTCCTCCCCTTATCCCTCTCTTAAACGTTGACCCAGCCCAGGGAAAGGGCTTACTCCTTGCTGTTTAAGGTGATGCAGCTCATGCTTCTGTATCTCCCAGAATTGTGATCGGAATTGCTTTTGGGACGTCTGCATTGGGTGGTGGGGTGTGGGGGGGAGGGGTGGCTATGTCACCCGTTTCTTTGTGCCCATGGACTCACTTTTGAAAGCTTTGTCGAGATTGGCCTGAGTGACATTCCTCCCTTTGGCCTGAAGTGTCTCGAGCCAAGGGCCAGCGCTTAACACAGTTGTCTCAAGCTGATGGCTGATGAGAAGACTTGCCCTCGATGGGCCAGATGGCCATTTCTCATCCCTGACCTTCTGACCTCAAAAGTACTGCCCATTACACGAGCTGATTTAGCGTTAATGAATGGGGGAAACCCGAGAGTTCATTAAGTGGCTCGCTGAATCTGCACAATTAGGGTGTATGAATCAATCTACTTTCCATTAATACTACAACGTATCAAGTCTTGAACTTTGAGACCAATCGATATTCCTTGTCGTGAAAATAGATTGCAGCAAATATAATGAACTAATTCCCACTAATTCATTTGTTTGGTGCCATCGTCTTGCCCAAAGTACTCTAGGATTAAAGCTTTACATGCCAAGGCATGTCGCAAAATAAAATTCAGTTGAGACAGACACGTTTCTCCCTGTTTGAAACCGTGACAAATGCTTTTGGAAAATAGGGCACTCCAGGCGCACAAAGAGCATTGTGGGTAACTGCTGCATTCTGGGAAGGCCCAGACCTCAGGTCAAGGCCTCTCGCGATCTGCTAGTTCAGTTTAGTATCTGCTCCAGCCAAATGATACACCAGTGTGCCAATTAATTTGCCAGACAATCTTCCAAGCAGGTAGACCACTAACCAGTCAGTCAGGAAGAGGTTGTTGCTATCTTGGCTAAAGCAGAGGACAATCGAATGAATACAGCACATAACCGGAACCTACCCTTTGTCGATCTTATTCAAATCAAACACTTCTAAGCTACTGCCGTGACACTGAGTGACACCTTGTAAAAGACTCGAGAGGTAGAATTTTTGCTGTTCACGACTAGGATGTTCTTTCAATAAGACACAAAAAATGAGATATTAGCATGCTGTTGGTGGTCAGGGTTTAACAAGTTATCCTAGGATCCTCTGGGAAGCTAGGGAGGAGATAGCAGAGCCATTGGCCTTGATTTTTATGTCGTCATTGTCAACGGGAATAGTACCAGAAGACTGGAGGATAGCGAATGTGGTCCCCTTGTTCAAGAAGGGGAGTAGGGACAGCCCGAGTAACTATAGGCCAGTGAGTCTCACTTCTGTTGTGGGTAAAGTCTTAGAGAGAATTGTAAGGGATAAGATTTATGAACATCTGGATAGGAATAACGTGATCAAGGATAGTCAGCATGGTTTTGTGAAGGGCAGGTCGTGCCTCACAAACCTTATTGAGTTCTTTGAGAAGGTGACTAAGGAGGTGGATGAGGGTAAAGCAGTAGATGTGGTGTATATGGATTTTAGCAAGGCGTTCGATAAGGTACCCCATGGTAGGCTAATGCAAAAGCTACGGCGGTATGGCATCGAGGGTGCATTAGAGGTTTGGATTAGGAATTGGCTGGCTGGAAGGAGACAGAGGGTAGTAGTTGATGGACTAGGTTCATCTTGGAGTGCAGTTACTAGCGGTGTACCACAGGGATCTGTTTTGGGACCGTTGCTGTTTGTCATCTTTATAAATGATCTAGAGGAGGGGCTTAAAAGCTGGGTGAGCAAGTTTGCGGATGACACAAAGGTCGGTGGAGTTGTGGACAGTGAAGAAGGATGTGGCGGGTTACAGCGGGATATAGATAGGTTGCAGAGCTGGGCAGAAAGGTGGCAGATGGAATTCAATGTAGCTAAGTGTGAAGTCATTCACTTTGGTAGGAGTAACAAGAAGATGGATTACTGGGCAAATGGTAGGCTACTTGGTAGTGTGGATGAGCAGCGGGATCTTGGTGTCCATGTACACAGATCTCTGAAAGTTGCCACCCAGGTAAATAATGCTGTGAGGAAGGCACATGGTGTACTGGGCTTTATTGGTAGAGGAATTGAGTTCCGGAGTCCTGAGGTCATGTTGCAGTTGTACAAGACTCTGGTGCGGCCTCATCTGGAGTATTGTGTGCAGTTTTGGTCGCCATACTATAGGAAGGATGTGGAGGCATTGGAACGAGTGCAGAGGAGGTTTACTAGGATGTTGGCTGGCATGGTAGGAAGATCGTATGAGGAAAGGCTGAGGCACTTGGGCCTGTTCTCATTGGAGAAAAGAAGGTTTAGGGGAGATTTGATAGAGGTGTACAAGGTGATTAGGGGTTTAGATCGGGTTGACACTGAGAACCTTTTACCGCTAATGGAGTCAGCTGTTACTAGGGGACACAGCTTTAAATTAAGGGGTGGTAGGTATAGGACAGATGTTAGGGGTAGATTCTTTACGCAGCGGGTTGTGAGTTCATGGAATGCCCTGCCAGTAGCAGTGGTGGACTCTCCCTCTTTATGGTCATTTAAGCAGGCATTGGATAGGCATATGGAAGTTATTGGGCTAGTGTAGGTTAGGTAGGCTTTGGTCGGCGCAACATCGAGGGCCGAAGGGCCTGTACTGCGCTGTATTTTTCTATGTTCTATGTTCTAAGTTAAACCCAAGGCAAGTTAAGAATGAACGGCAGGTCGAGTGAGGTTGAGGAGCAGGTTTCCATCGGAATGTATGAAGAGCAAAATCAGACTGGGCGCAAGTCAGAAAACACAGCTTGATGTGATTCCACATCCAAACTCTGCTGGTTCAACGTGCTCCGGGAACGGACAGGTCTCCAGCAGTCTTGGGGAGCGTCACTAGAAACATTTCTTTGTTGAATTAACTTTTGCACGGCTGAACGATCCGGAGGCCTGAAGATGCAACGGGAGGTGATGGGGGTGATGCAACATTGCTGCCAGGGCTAAGTGTTACTCCCTGCTGCCAATCAAGGGTTGAGGCTGTGCATATATCAATGCAATTGATGAGTCCGGCACTACGCCCCCATAAGTTGGGCCAATAAAAGACTGAAATTGCCAACGTACCGGGCTATAGATTTTCACTGGAAATACCACAGTCCGAACGAATGGTTTCTCTTCAGGTCCTGTCCGTATGGGCCTGTCGGTTTGGGATAGAGACATGAGAGCATCAGCCAGGTGGATACGCTAGTGCCATGCTGATGGGAGTGCTGCGCTGTCAGAAGTGCTCTCTTCTTTACAAACAAAACAACATGGCGAGGTGTTGCGCTATGATCCCACCCACCCTCTCAGGTCATCATTGCATTGCAAGAGCTCAACTCGTCTGCTGTGTGGCCCATGTCGCATAGGAATCCCACTGGTCACAAAATACTTTGAGATGTGGTTCACCGTTCCAGGGTGCTACACACACTTGCATTTGGCCTTACTATATTGCGTGCCTAATTGACATAGCAAAGAACGAAAGACCTAACTCGCTTCCCAATTTGAATGGAACATTTCAGATTAATAATTAACCTTCTCACCCCTCACTCCCTCCCCAATTATCTATTGATTTATTAATGGCACTACTGTCAATAACTGCAAAGAGAAAAATACCCTGCCTGGGGAAAGGGAGGATGCTGTTGCATCCCCTGGTGTTTACATGTAAATATCCGAATGGCAATGAGAATTAATTCTACTGTTTCATTTCAATGACATTTCAGCTTTGTGTTAGCTCTCAGTCTGCGAGGAGTAAGGCTCTGCACAGGACACAAGCCAATCTTAATCTGTTGTGCTGTTATTATAGCGAAGAAAGGCAGCGCCTACAATTATACAGCACCGTGCACAACCTCAGAGCATCCAAATGTGCATTTTGCAACCAATAAAGCACTTGAAGTGTCGCCGTTGAGTTAAATGGCGCACAACAGCAATCCGATAATGACCAGGGCATCCAATTGAATGATGCTGGGTGAAGGATGAAGAGATAACATTGCATCAGACAGCATGGAAACAGACCCTTTGGTCCAACCAGTCCATAATCCTGAACTAAACTAGTCCCACCTGCCTGCCCCAGGCCCATGTCCCTCCAAACCGTTCCTATTCATGTATTTATCCAAATGACTTTTAAACATTGTAACTGTACCCACATCCACCACTTCCTCAGGAAGTTCATTCCACACACGAACTAATCTCTGCGTAAAAAATAATGCCTCTTACGTCTTTTTAAAAAATCTCTCTCCTCTCACCTTAAAAATGTAACCCCTCGTCTTGACATTCCCCCATCCTAGGGAAAAGGCATCGCCCATTAACCCTATCTATACCCCTCATGATTTTATACACCTCTATTAGGTCACTTCTCAACCTCCTACACTCCAGTGAAAAAAAGTCCCAGCCTGTCCAACCTCTCTTTCTAACTCAAACCTTCCAGCCCGGCAACATCCTGGTAAATCTCTTCTGAACCTTCTCCAGCTGAGTAATCTCCTTCCTATAACAGGGTATCCAGAACTGACCTCACCAACATCCTGTACAACCCCAACATGACGTCCCAACTCCAATACTCAAAGGACTGAGCAAGGAAGACAAGCGTGCTAAACACCTTCTTAACCACCCTGTCTATATGTGACGCAAACTTCAAAGAATTATGTACCTGCACCCCTCGGTCCCTCTGTTCTACAACACTACCCAAGGCTCTACCATGAATCATAGAAGCCCAACCACATTGGTCCCTTGTGGCCTGAGTCTAAGCGAGATGGCATAAATGGCAGGGGTTATCTGGTCCATTGACTTTGATTGATTGCATGTCAGTACATGTTCCCTGGCAGGAGTATAGTAGGACAAGAATTCGTGATCTAGACCCATGGCCTACAGTTTCTAACCATTGGCACTAGTCTAGCTAATGAACTTAATTTGAACTGAATCCAAACATAATCGATTGGAGTATGGTTTGATTTGATTTATTATTGTCACATGTACCTAGGTACAGTGAAAAGTTTCGTTTTGCGTGCAATACAGGCAGACCATGCCATCCAAAGGTCATAGAGTGATTGAACACAACGAGGAATACCAAGTAACAGCTGCAGAGAGGTGCACAAAAAGCAAGATCAATATTAGATTTGAAATTGGAGAGGTCCAGTCAGAAGTCTAACAACAGCGGGGAAGAAGCTGTCCTTGAATCTGTTAGTTTGTATGTTTAAGCTTCTGTATCTTCTACCCAACAGAAGAGTTTGGGTAGTGTAGTGGTTACACCACTGGGCTAGTAATCCAGAAATTGGGATTCATGATTCTGAGACAGGGGTTCAAATCCCATTGTGGAAAATTGGGAAATTTAAATTCAATTAACTACACAAACCTGGAGATGTGAAAGCTGGTACAAGGAATGGTGATCGTAAAACTATAGAAGAGTATTGCAAAAACACATCCAGTCCCCGAATATACCAGAGAGGGATAAAGCTGCCACCCTTACCCAGGCCGGTCTACGTGTGACTCCAGGCCCACAGCAATGGGATTGATTCTTAATCACCTTCTGAAATTGCTGAGCAGATCAAGGGCAATAAACGCTGACCTAATCCTCCAAAGAATGCCCAAGACTCTGACATATAGCTCATAAACCCTCTCCTCAAAGTCGAATACATAAATCTTTAATTAATAACGATTGAGACCATGTGGAGGTAAGACCTTAAATAGAGTCATAGAGCTGTACAGCATGGAAACAGACCCTTCGGTCCAACTCATCCATGCCGATCAGATATCCTGACCTAATCTAGTCCCATTTACCAGCACTTGGCTTATATCCCTCTTAAACCTTTCCCATTCATATACCCATCCAGTTGTCATTATACCAGCCTCCACCACTTCCTCTGGCAGCTCATTCCATACCCGCACCACCCCCTGCGTGAAAAAGTTGCCCCTTAGGTCTCTTTTATATCTTTCCCTTCTCACCCGAAACTATGCCCTCTAGTTCTGGACTCCCCCACCCCAGGGAAAAGACTGACTATTTACCCTATTCATGCCCCTCATGATTTTATAAACCTCTATAAGGTCACCCCTCAGCCTCTGACACTCCAGGGAAAACAGCTCCAGCCTATTCAGCCTTGTCCTATAGCACAAATCGTCCAACCCTGGCAACATCCTTGTAAATCTTTTCTGAACCCTTTCAAGTTTCACAATATCTTTCCGATAGGAAGGAGACCAGAATTGCACGCAATATTCCAATAGTGGCCTAACCAATGTCCTGTACAGCCGCAACATGACCTCCCAACTCCTGTACTCAATACACTGACCAATAAAGGAAAGCATACCAAACGCCTTCTTCACTATCCTATCTACCTGTGACTCCACTTTCAAGGAACTATGAAGGTTGAGTCAATGCCTGAGGTAGACTGGAGATGATCTACACCATGGCCATTAAAGGATTATCTTGTATTATTGCTTTCCACAAGCACACCTGCAAGCACACTTTAAATACAGTATGGTATGGGATGTATGTCTTCTCTCGGAGGGGAGTGAATCTGTAGAATTCTTTACTGCAAAGGGCTGTCGAGGCTGGGTCACTAAATCCAAGGTTGAGACAGACAGACTTTTAATCAGTCAGGGAATCGAGGGTTCGAGGGTACAGGCAAGAAGGGTAAAAGGAGGATGATCAGATCAGCCACGATCACAGAAACAGCAGAGAAGACAGATGGGCTGCATGGCCTCCTTCTTCTTTACCTCTTATAGTCTTAAGTAACGCTGTGCGACATTATTCCACCTGGCATTCTCAGATCCAATTACCTCCGTCTGCTGTTTGTAAATTCTTTTTTGTTCTTGTTATTCTATGCTGACATCGATACATTTATTGTCCATCGCTCACTGCCCTAGAGAAAGTGGTCTCAAATCATACGGGTTCTAATTGGAATTGCAACATGGTGCCTAGGTACAGCAATGGTATACACTTTTCGCTGCATTATATATTGAATCCACCTGACAATAAAAGGATTTTTTTTTAAAAAACAGAAACAAGAGGGCTATAGTTGGCATTAAGATCTTGGATTCACACCAACAGCAGTGAGAGTTCATGGAATAGGGAAAAATTAAAAGAAAGAATAAGAAAGAAAAAAAGATAGAAAAAGGAAAAAATAAAACAGGAGGGGCAAGAAATTTAAAAATACAGGAAAAAAAACGGAAAAAAAAAGAGTTGATGGGATATTAAATGGGCAAGCCCAGTCCTGCTGGGACCCACAGGTGTCAGGCGGAGTTGGACGCCCATCAAGTGCTGGCACCTTGGGCAAGATCCTCCCTTTCCAGCGCCCGGGAGAGCTCGCACCACCTTGAATGCCAAGCTGGGCTGGGATCACGTCAACCTAGCAGCGGGCATTGAATCACCAGGCGGGCACAGTCAGGCCAGGGTCAAAGGACCTGCAAAAGGGCGACCTTTACCATGGAGGAAGCAATCCGAAATGTTTCCGTGACGACCATCAGACAGCAGCACATTAATTGGCTGTTCCTTCAGACAAAACACACCGTTAGTGGTGCTTGGCTATGTGAGAAGCAGCTCATTAACTGGTAATAAATTTTTAATTCAACTCCAGGCATCAGCTCGTCTCCGAATACCCTGGTGAAATGTTTTTAAAAACTTTTAATTAAGAGCTCGGGACTTGGCTGAACCATCTGGTGGCACTTCGGCTGCTGTCTCCCTGTGTCTGAAGGCTAAGGAGCACTGTCTGTGGTCTCACTTGGTGCATCAAGTACTCAAAGGTTCCCCCTTCCTCTCATCGCAACAGAGGAAGAACCAACACTTGCAAACCTCTCTCTCAAACCTCCCCAGAGTGTCCACACAAGGGCCATCAAACCCTATTCATCCACTAGCTTTGGCCAAGATGTCCTTGAACTGCCTCACTCACTCACTATTGGCTGTCTACGCAATCGGAGACTCCAGAAGAGCAAGTGAAGAAAGAAATTGTACGGAAATAATTCTCTGAAGAAGAATTGGTCAGGATGTAAGGCTGCTGCCACAATAAAGGTTGCAGTTTGAATATGATTTGGAGGTGCCAGTGTTGGACTGGGGTCGACAACGTCAAAAATCTCACAGCACCAGGTTATAGTCCAACAGGTTTATTTGGAAGCACTAGCTTTCGGAGCGCCACTCCTTCGTCAGGTAGCTGTCTTAAGAAGGAGCAGCGCTCTGAAAGCTAGTGCTTCCACATAAACCTGTTGGGCTGGTGTTGTGAAGTTTGAGAAAGTGAGGACTGCAGATGCTGGAGTTCAGACTCGCGAGTGTGGCGCTAGAAAAATGCAGCAGGTCGGGCAGCATCCCAGGAGCGGGAGAGTCGACGTTTTGGGCAGAAGGCCTTCATCAGGAAGTTCGGCAGTTTGAACAGTGACAGAATGGGACACATTCCTTCCTGTGGCCACAGAATACAGCACCTCTGACAGAGAAGGCTTTTCAGGCAAAGACCGAGGTGTCCCTTCCGAGAGTGGAGTGGGAGGTATGTTTCCAGGAGGTGCTGGCATGGCTTTGTGTGTGCCAGCCCGCGGTCCAGTGTATCGGAGCCAGTTGCGGTGGCAAAGAGGGCATAGATACTTTCCACAGATCTGCAAGTAAAGGCATAGAGACGCACAGCATGGAAACAGAGGAGAGACCTCACAGAGATATATATAAAATCATGAAGGGCATGGATAAGATAAATAGACAAAGGCTTTTCCCTGGGGAGGTTTAAAAAAGACATGAGGGGCAAATTCTTTACACAGAGGACGGTTCGTGTGTGGAATGAACTTACAGAGGAGGCTGGGGGGTGACCTTACAGAGGTTTACAAAATTATGAGGGGCATGGATAGGATAAATAGGCAAGGTCTTCTCCCTGGGGTGGGGGAGTCCAGAACTAGAGGGCATAGGTTGAGGGTGAGAGGGGAAAGATTTAGAAAGGACCAAAGGGGCAACTTTTTTCACACAGAGGGTGGTACGTGTATGAAATGAGCTGCCAGAGGAAGCGTGGAGGCTGGTACAATTACAACACTTAAAAAGCTTTTGGATGGGTATATGAATAGGAAGGAAGGGTTGAGAAGGACATGGGCTAAGTGCTGGCAAATGGGACTAGATTAGGTTGGGATATCTGGTCGGCATGGACGAGTTGGACCGAAGGGTCTGTTTCTGTGCTGTACACCTCTCTGACTCTATGACACACCACAGTTAAAGAGCTGCACAGCAGTGTTGTGATATATACTTGGTGAGCGTTCTCTGGAGACAGGCAGTGGAGTCGACAGTCAAGATTAGAGTGGTGCTGGAAAAGCACAGCAGGTCAGGTAGCATCCGAAGAGCAGGAAAATCGATGTTGTGGGCAAACGCTCTCCCTGCTTCATTCCTGATGAAGGGCTTTTGCCCGAAATGTCGATTTTCCTGCTCCTCAGATGCTGCCTGACCTGCTTTTCCAGCACCACTCTGATCTTGACTCTGATCTCCAGCAGCTGCAGTGCCCACTTCCACCTATTGGAGTCGACAGGACAAGTCTCCAGCACAAGTTCAAGCTTTGGGTCTAGAACTGCTGTAAAAGAGTCAAAAGGTGCCCATTGCAACATTAGCAATAAACGCCACCATTACCAGGCCCACAGACGTATCCTGCATTAAAACCTCACAACAAATTGCCATACGAGTTGTAATTATCTGTTAAGTCAGAAAGATTCTGACGCAGATGGTTCCTGTTTCATCCAACTCGGGTAGAAATGCCAATCTACTGTCTGCAATAAAACAATTAAATGTGAGTGCAAGACCACTGCGTGAAGTCCTGCTGTTCTTAACGGCACTTTCTCCACATTCCTCCTTGTCCTCTTCAGAAGATATTTGTCTCATTTCATCCCCGTTCTCCCGGACCTCTTGCGAGGGAACAGTCTGATAGGCACTGCAAGTGTCCCAATATCCCAACCACCCATTCCTGAGGCGCAGCCTGAGGTTTAGCTCATTCTCACCGACTGTCCGCCCGCAGTTTCCCGCAGCAACCACAGGGTGGCTAACACCGGCACACGGCTTGGCCGATCGTTTATCACAACCGGGCTGAGTGAGGCCAGCTCTCGTCTGAAGCACCTGCACTTCCCACAATCTGGTCTATGGCATTTGCTGCTCACGATGTGGTCCCCTCTACGTTGGGGAAATGAAGCATAGACTGGGTGACTGCTCCACAGAACATCTGTTCGCAAAAGAAAAAAGACCCAGAGCCTCCAGTTGCCTGTCACTTGAACACCCCACCCTGTTCCCTGGCCAACATCTCGGTCTCAGGCTTGCTGCAGGGTTCCGGTGAAGCTCAGAGCAAGCTGGAACAACAGCACCTCATTTTCTACTTGGGAACTCGACAGCCTTCTGGGGTCAATATCGAGGTCAACTTTAGGGTTTGAGCTCTCCCATGACCCCTACCCCGACCCCCACACACCAGGCCTTGTTATCACACAGTCTGCCATTACACACAACCCATCGTTAGCCACTAACAGCCCCCACTAACAGCCCCCATCGTTATCCACTCCCTTGTCTGACCAACTGTTCTGCCCTTGCTTCGGGCTCTATCCCCTCCTCCCTCCACCCGATCGTCGGCATAGAAACCAACATTTTCCTCCGTAGTCAGTTCTGAGGAAGGATCACCACACCTGAGACGTTACCCCCGATTTCTCTCCACAGATGCTGCCCAGGCCTGCTGAGCTTTTCCAGCAACTTTCGGTTTTCGGTTCTCACCTCTGGACCAGTGCATCACACCCTTACCTGAGCCAGACAACTGTGGGTTCAAATCCCAATGCAGAGGCTCAGGGTCACAAAATAAACTCACACCTGCCCCCCCCAGCATGTCCTGTCTTACAGGTGAAGTGAAACATTTGTATCTCGTAGAATCCCTACAGTGCAAAAAGACCTATCAAGTCAGACTGACCCACTCTCTCCCCATTTCCAATCCACCTTAACCATCACATCTTTGGATTGTGGGAGGAAAGCCACCCAGACATAGAGAGAACGAGCAAACTGCACACAGACACCCGCGGGTGGAATCGAACCCAGGTCCCTGGCGCTGCAATGCTAACCACTAAGCCACTGTGCCGCTATATTTTTGCTGTCTCCCAATGACTTGGCATTGTTTCCAGGCTGATGGTGAACGCTCACCGGCCCTTCTCCCGCAGCGCACGCAACACGCATTCCACAGAGAGATGTTGGCCAGGGAACAGGGTGGTGTGTTAAAGGGGCAGGCAACTGTCTCTTTGGTACTCACATCTAGAGTCAAGTCTCTTGATTTCCATCAAGTTACCCCAATCTCCCCACCAGCGAGTCAGAAAGCCTGATGTCATTTTATTTTTTTCAGTTCTGGAGTGAACACTCATTCCAGATTTTCAGCAATTTCCACCTGCCGCGTTACTGCTAAGAAAGTGGGCGGCACAGTGGCACAGTGGTTAGCACTGCTGCCTCACAGCGCCAGAGACCTGGGTTCAATTCCCGCCTCAGGTGACTGACTGTGTGGAGTTTGCACATTCTCCCCGTGTCTGCGTGGGTTTCCTCCGGGTGCTCCGGTTTCCTCCCACAATCAAGTCTAAATTGCCCGTAGTGTTAGGTAAGGGATAAATGTAGGGGTATGGGTGGGTTGCGCTTCGGCGGGTCGGTGTGGACTTGTTGGGCCGAAGGGCCTGTTTCCACACTAAGTAATCTAATCTAATCTAAAGTGGGCCCTTTCTAAGCCTTTCTCCTTGATGAAGGAATTTGAGGGTCGCAGAAAACAAATTGGAAATAAAAAACAGAAACACCTGGCTGGTGAATGATGCACAAATTCGAACGCTTCAAGCACAATTCTCAAATCAAACCGGGGTCTCGCAATGACCCCACGGCCTAGTTCATCACTTTTGAGCGAGGGTACAGCTGTATGCTTTCGGCGATGACTGCAATAATTTCGTTTGCAGCACCTGGAGTTAATTAGGCGTTAATTAACTCGTGCACTAAATTATTCCAGGAAGAGAGAGAGATTTGGCAGAGCAACATTTCGCCGGAGTCCAATCCCCTCGCACAGTCCCAACGAACGCACACCCAGTGGTTAGCACTGCTGCCTCACAGCACTAGGATCCCAGGTTCAATTCCACCCTCAGGTGACTGACTGTGTGTGGAGTTTGCACGTTCTCCCCGTGTCTGTGTGGGTTTCCTCCAGGTGCTCCGGTTTCCTCCCACAATCCAAAGATGTGCAGGTCAGGTGAATTGGTCGCGCTAAATTGCCCATATAGTGTTAGGTCCATTAGTCAGAGGGAAATGAGTCTGGGTAGGTTACTCTTCGGAGGGTTGGTGTGGACTGGTTGGGCCGAAGGGCTCGATTCCACGCTGTAAGGAATCTAATCTAATCAAAGGAGGAAAGCCAAAATCCGACTGTGCTGACACTGACTTCATCACATCAAACATCGCATTCGCGCTCGCTCGGTCATTGCATCAGACTCAACAAGGGTAGGGCATTGAGCCATTTCACATGATCATGGCCTCAACTCCACTCTCCCGCCCGCTCTCCATGACCCTTCCACCACGTTACTCAGCTGACAAGCACCTCCTCAAATGAACTCAATGTTCCGCTTTCTGCTGCACTTTGAGCTAAGAAATTCCACAGACCCTTTGGGAGAAGTAATTTCTCCGTTTCAAATCTGCTCCCCCTCGATCCGAACATCCCGTTTTCGATCGCCCCACCAGGAAACGTCCTCCCGATGTCAATTTGGTCAATCCCCTTTTAGCATCTTATAGACCTCGATTAGATCTCCTCTCATTCTGCTAAACTCCACAGAGTGCAGGCCCAGAGTGCTCAATCTCTCCCTTCATCGCTGGAATTAAATCGAGATCGCAATGGATGGTTTGGGCGCGCTCACCGGGAATCTCAGGGCGAGCTGGGGAGGCTTTTCGCCAGTTGGCAACTTGGCTTGTACCCAGGGTGACGGCTGGCCCTTCTCCTGCAGCGCACGTTCCACAGAGCTCTCACGGCGGCCTCACAAATCCACCAGCTCATTGCTTCAACGTGCTTTTGAACCAGCAGAGCATGTTTTGAACTGGAGTGCGTTGCTGGTGCTGTAAAGGCAAGGTCCCATGGGCAGCAGCGTCGATCAGGTTGTCAACTTCGGAAAAGATGCATCCTTCAACTACGAGAGCATTAAAATGAAAATAAGACCAGGAGCAGGCCTCTCGTGCCTACTCCAAAAAGGATCACGGCTGATCGGACATTTCTCATGTCCACTTTCCCTGTAACCCTTGATTCCCCAACTGATCAAGAATCTCTCTCGGCCTTCAGTCCACACAAGGACTCTGCCCCCCACAGCTCTCCCTGGCAAGGTCTTTTAAAGACTCTCAACCCTCTAACATGAGGAGGAACTTCTCTCTATCTCTTAAATTGGCACCCCTCAATTCTGGGACTGTGCCCGCTGGTCTTTGACCCTCCCAGGAAGGGGAAACAGCATCTCAGCCCTGGACCCTGCCAAGCCCCTCTACGTTTCAGTGAGATCATCTCTCATTCTTCTAAACTCCGGTGAGTAGAGTCCCTGCCCGTTTAGCCCTTGCTCATTCCAGGGATCATCCTGGTGAACCTCCTCTGAACTGCCTCCGATGAAACGATACGTTTTCTGAGATAAGGGGAGCAAGACTCCTGTTTCAGCCTCACCCATCTTCTTAGCATCTACCTATCCCCTTCTTAATTTGCTTCCTAAAATAATAAGCCCGATGTGCAGAATCATAACGGATTATTATAATTGGCCAAACACAAAGATGGCCGTCAAAATGGCCACCTCAGCATGCTGAAGAATTAGATCAGTGAGCCAGGTTTCCGACATCCAGAGATAGTTTGTTCGAGTGAATTTGAGTGTAAGGCCTAAATAGGGATAAAGTAAAAAGGGCAGACTTCTCCAGATGAACCTTGCGACGATGCTGCTTCTTTGGCCATGTTATGTTGGCCTTTTCTTATTCCCCAGAGGGATCGTAAAGGCAGAGGTTCCGATATGTCTGGAAATATTTACTTGATGTAGCTTTTAAAAGTTTTTTTTTAAGAAACACCTGTACAATGAAAGGGGAGTGGCCAGTTCTCCACCCTCACCAAGCACAGTGGCTCAGTGGTTGCCTCATGGGACCTGGGTTCAATTCCATCCTCGGGCAACGGTCTGTGTGGAGCTTGCATGTTCTCCCCGTGTCTGTGTGGGTTTGCTCTGGTTTCCTTCCACAGCCCAAAAGGTGTGTAGGTTAGGGTGGATTGCCCATAGTGTTCAGGGATGCGTAGGTTAGTTGCATTAGTCAGGGGTAAATTTGGGTCTGGGTGGGTTATTCTTCAGAGGGTTGGTGTGGACTGGTTGAGCCAAAGGGCTTGATTCCACACTGTAGGGATTCTAATTCAGGGCTTGGTTTGGTTCTAGCAAGCTGCTGGCCAAGTGAGGATGTTTCCCCCTCACAAGAGAGTCCAAGGCCAGAGGGTACTGTCTCGGAATGAAATGGCGCCAATTTAAGAGCGAGATGAGGAGGAATTTCTTCTGAGAGTTGAGAGTCTTTGAAACACCTGGCCAGGGAGAGCTGTGGGGGGCCGAGTCCCTGTGTAGCGTGAAGGCCGAGAGAGATTCTCGATCAGTCGGGGAACCTCGAAAAGCTGCTATGGACCCAAGAAAGCAGTTCCACATTGATCCTCTTGCTGTCTGACATCTCTCCACTATGAGCCTGCGTTTGGTTTTACCTTATTTTGCCAAGGGGGTGTTTACGGGGATGTTGCAAACACTTGGATAGGCATCATTAAATTGTGACAGAGTTGACTGGGTTTTCAGACAGCTTAAGTTATTCTAAATTCGGTTCCCTTTTGATTAGATTAGATTACTTAGTGTTGAAACAGGCCCTCCGGCCCAACAAGTCCACACCGACCCGCCGAAGCGCAATCCACCCTACATTTACCCCTTTACCTAACACTACGGGCAATTTAGCGTGGGCAATTCACCAGACCTGCACATCTTTGGACTGTGGGAGGAAACCGGAGCGCCCGGAGCAAACCCACGCAGACACGGGGAGAATGTGCAAACTCCACACAGTCAGTCGCCTGAGTCAGGAATTGAACCCGGGTCTCTGGCGCTTGTGAGGCAGCAGTGCTAACCACTGTGCCACCGTGCCGCCCTTTGTTTGTGTTTCATTCAGGAGTCTGGAAATAAATTCTGTAATCAGTCAAAACCGTGGGGTTGGGTCAGCTGCATCCCTCCTGGAATATCCACTTTACACCTGCTTAAACCAACCAGAGGGGCTGGGCTACCTTCTTGACATATTTTGAGGGGGTGTGGCTTGGTCCATGTGCACACTAAAGAGAGTGTCACCAGCAGAGAAGTTAAGTGTTAACAAAACATTTCAGAAGCACCTTGGACTCAAAGGTTTTAGAGACAGGGAGGTGCCAAACTCTGGTAACAGTGCCAGGCCATGGTAAGATTAAATGACCCTGGATGAAGTAGACATTAGTTCGCTTCCTGGAATTGGGCATCTGATCCTCATGGCTGCATGGAGCAAGACTGCCATTCGGATACCCCAGCTTATCAAAATGGTATACAGATAATGAATTTCTCCAAGTCTTACTCCAGTTAGACAGGAGCGAATAAACAGGCAAATATCTGCAGCCGAGGCTCCAGCGGTCAAAGTTATCGTAACACGGTCAACCATAGTTGGCAGCGTTATCGGTGAGAGAACAAACGAGACAGGCTCAGGAGTGGCAGAGACTGGCATTCAGCATGGCAAGACTGGCTGAGCCCAGATGCTTATTGCTCTACTGAACGGATTTGGAATGCTGTATTCTGCAGAGCAAAAGACTCGAAACAAATGAGATGAACGCACCTTCCCTTCTATTTTGCTTTCAACTGCGCCTCCCCCATTCCCTCCTGTAATAACGCAAATTGCTGATGTCCCCCTTAAGGGACCTGGCATTAAAGAGTTGCTGAGCTCGATGATCTGAGAGAGCTGAATTCGCATTAGCTGACGGTCATAAAAAGCACGTTCCAGCACAAGACTTCACAACAGTTTAGACGAGAGCATTTCCCCAGAAACATAGCCCTTTGCCGTGAATCAAGCAAAAATAAAAAACAGGAATATAATGATGCCCCCGATCCAGCTGCGCTGTTCCAACCAGGTTGGCACTTTCTCTGCCAGCAAGCGGGTCAAGCATAGGTTACTGAGATCTCCATGGCTTGGCACCGATGTATCAGATGCTCATTAGCAATCCTACACAGTTGGAGTAGAAAGCAGACACTGTTTGAAAAGATTTGAATTTTTAGCCCATGATTTACACACCTTTGACTTGCTCTTGGGTTTCTCCCAGTTGCCCTCTGGAAGGTTGCTAGAAGCTTAGCAGAAGTGCTGATAAATGGCCATGGCTTCCACCAAACCTGTTCTCAGGAGATCTGGAAACTCTCCCCTCACGTCCTTATACAGAATCTGACTTGGCGAGTCCTTGCCCACCACTGGGTAACTCCCAGCGGTGGCAGGTTGAGTCCCCATCCCCTGGGCATTAATTGGCCACTTGAAGGAGGTCAAGTGTTGGCAGAAACGTGACACCACCTGCTACCCTCCTGTCCAATTAAGTGCCGCCATGCAGGAAGGTAGTCAATTCTGCCCTATGTTTTGCACCATCTTTTTCCTTGCCAGCTTGGGTCACATAGCATTTTCTGCTTTGATGCCAATTGCCTTAACTTGCTGCATTCAAATGGGCTCCTTGGGGGCAAAGACCCATTGGGGAATACCTCTCTCTTGCACACGGTTGACCCCAGACTTCTTCAGAGGTATGGCTGCCAACTCAGGTTGGCACAACCTTGGAATTGAAGTCAGAAAATATCTGATCTCCAAGCGCACCAACACTGGCTGTCTCACAGAGCCCTGCTTTCCCACAGCCAACGATAACCCAAGAGTTTTCTCCACCTGGCTGACTTCCCAGCATCCCTTGCCTTCCAAACCTCTCTCACCTTTCTTACAACCAGTGAACCAAAAAAAGACTTTGAAAAAGAAAATGAAAAGATGATTCGTTTTGCACCTCTGTTCATTTTTCTCCAGGACTGCTCGCAGCAAGATCTCGGAGATTTACCTTTAACTCAGCAGTCCAGGAAAACCCTGGCAACTCTACCCAACAGCGAGGGCTTACTGGATTGCCGTGTCGTTCCCAGAAGCGGGCAGTGAGGCCGAGGAGTGGGTTTTACAAATGAATACTCCCCAAAGCCTCCGACTATTACCTTAAACAATCACGTCAAGGTACGTGGGCAAGACACATGCAGCAATATACAGCGAGCTTCCACATTGGGGAATATTTTGGGGAAACACTGCCAATTCAACAGAATGCAATTACTTTTTTAGGCACAGAGCTTCCAAGGAAATTTCCCCTCAAGGCAACCACAAGTTTATTCCAAATTACTGTTTCGCATCCTCTCATGTTCCAAACAACGTGTTTATTGCTGTTACCAGTGTATGACACACTCTGTAAACGCGCCAGGCTTAAATAAGGAGGCCATTCTAATACATTATTTACTGCCCTATCAATTATGGTAGTCAGGATGAAGGATGAGCTATTGCTCATTAAGAAATGCAGTTGGCCAAAGGACCACAGTTAGCAAGAAGCCAACTCAAAGATGCAGGTTGAGCTGTGGTCTAATCAGGGAAAGAAAATCACAAACTAATGCTGTTTCGGGCAGGTCCATTCATCAGAAATCATTCCCCATCTGTCTATCTCAAATTCACCAAAGATCCTCAGACAGCACCTCTTCTAAACCCACAACCACTTCCATCTAGAAGGACAAGGGCAGCAGGTACTTGGGAACACCGCCCCCTGCAAGTTCCCCTCCGAACCACTCCCCATCCTGACTTGGAAATCTATCGCCGGCCCCTTCAGTGTGGCTGAGGCAAAATCCTGGAACTCCCTCCCTCAGGGCATTGGCGGTCAACCTACAGCAGGAGGACTGCAGCAGTTCAATATGGCAGCTCACCCCCACCTTCTCAAGGGGCAACTAAGGATGGGGGCAATAAATGCTGGGCCCAGCCAGTGACACCCACCTCCCACAAGATGAATAAATTAAAGAAAATTGAAAATCAATTCACAACCACAGCGTCTTACAATATAGAAGGATTACATTTGGCCTACACATTCAGATGTCCTATTAAACTGCAGTGAAACCTTTGCATACGTGTAGAATTTTGGACTCCAGACTTCCAGAAAAGGCATTAAAAGGGAGCACACAGATTCACTTGGGCTGCCCCTGGGAATGAGGAGATAAAAACACAGAGGAAACAGCCTGTTCCCAGCGGTGGGAGGAAGCATTTGCGATAAAAGTTATGGATTGGATAATAGTGTTGGCATCCCTCCGTTGTGCCATGGGTTGAGGCGAAACATAAAACCCTAACCGATAGGACTACCACCACCCCATCCTGTCACCCCCCAGCTCGCATCAATATGGTTCAGGCCGTGGAAGGAGTGTTCACGCGACAGTCTGTCAGATGGTTAAATCAGTTAGCAAACCCTTCCACCACTTCATACTGTTCTCTCAGGACAAGCGTGTGAAAGTACAAAACAACAGATCTTGCCTTTACACATTCGGCTGTGACTGCTCGAAAAAGAAAACATGCCAAGTTTTTTAAAAAAAAACCCGAAAGTCCTCGAATTATGTGAAACTAGGCCTGGTTCTAATTCTGGGGCTGAAAAGGAACCGGAGTGCACCCATGATCAAAATCAACATTGGTCTTACTTTGAAATTAAGGAGCGGTTGTACGCAACTTTAAATTGTACAGATTTAACCGGGGTTTCACTTGAGCGCATAAAAGCAAGTGTGGTAATGTCCCTTTCTCCGGACTAGCAGGTCCAGGTTCAAGGCCCACTCCACCCCAGAGGTAACACGGCCGATGAGGGAGATTGAGGAAAATAATCATAACTCCAGCCATCCTGGTCTGAAAATCCTGGAGCCAAGCAGACAGAGGCCTGCTTATAGTCCGGTTAGGGGACTTCCAGGGACAGTAGACGAGGGAAGACATGTCCTTACATTGAAGTCATAAGGTCGGAGCTCAGTTCCCATGTTTGCCGGAAGTGAGAAAGATCCACTGGAGTTGTTTCTGCAGTGTTTTTTGGCTTAAACCTATTTTTCTAACCAACCTGTTCAGCATTTTATTACACACTTCGACAGCAGATCGAACTCAAACTCAGGCCTCTCGGTCCAGGGATAGGGACGCTACCACTGCGCCACAAGGCGGCCTCGATCACATTCACCTGACACACAAAACATTCCCAATTTGGAACCAGGAAGGAACACTGTACTGAGAGAGGCTGACTACAAGGTGTTGTTAAACTTGAAAGGGTTCAGAAACGACTTCCAACGATGTTGCCAGGGTTGGAGGGTTTGAGCTGTAGGGAGAGACTGGATAGGCTGGGGTTATTTTCCCAGGACCATTGGAGGCTGAGGGGTGACCTTATAGAGGCTAATAAAATCTCGTTTAAGTTGGGAAACTTGGTTGGCATGGACAGGTTGGACTGAAGGGTCCGTTTCCGTGCTGCATGACTCTATGACTCTTAACAGATTGCTCAGAAACATTGCAATGTATCCTACCTATAAAAGATTTACAAGGATGTTGTCAGGGTTGGAGGATCTGAGCTACAGGGAGAGGCTGAACAGGCTGGGGCTGTTTTCCCTGGAGCGTTGGAGGCTGAGGGGTGACCTTATAAAGGTTTACAAAATTATGAGGGGCATGGATAGGGTAAATAGACAAAGTCTGTTCCCTGGGGTGGGGGAGTCCAGAACTAGAGGGCATAGGTTGAGGGTGAGAGGGGAAAGATATAAAAGAGACCTAAGGGGCAACGTTTTCACACACAGGGTGGTACGTGTATGGAATGAGCTGCCAGAGGAAGTGGTGGAGGCTGGTACAATTGCAACATTTAAGAGGCATTTGGATGGGTATATGAATAGGAAGGGTTTGGAGGGATATGGGCCGTTGCTGGCAGGTGGGACTAGATCAGATTGGGATATCTGGTCGGCATGGACGGGTTGGACCAAAGAGTCGGTTTCCGTGCTATATGACTCTGTAACCGTGGTGATGTGTTAGGAAGTGCTTTACTGCTTCATCTGTGGATAAATATAAGATGGACTCCAATAGACCATCTGAATGATAATTACTTCCTAATTATTGTCTGGGGAAGAGCCAGCTCTTTGCTATTAGGAAGATGCTCCCTGGGACTTAGTTAACGAAAAAAAGCATTGATTTTAAATGGAGGTCCATTCAAACTGGGTCGCCTCTGGGTCAACTCATTCTTTGATGTCCAGACTAGGAAGGCATGGTTCGAGATGTTCAGTGATTCAACTGCCAACTATCAACACAATCTCCTTGTGCACAATTCAGCAATATTGTGAGGGATTCAATGAACATTCAGCTATTCAAGACGTGTTCATTCAATGTGGACATTGCAAACAAGAGCAGTAGTTACTGCCCTGTCCCTAGTTGCCCCCCTTGAGAAGGTGGGGGTGAGCTGCCTTCTGGAACCGCTGCAGTTCACCGGCTGTGGGTTGACCCACAATGCCCTCAGGGAGGGAATTCCAGGATTTTGACCCAGTGACACTGAAGGAACACGATTTCCAAGTCAGGGTGGTGGAGGGGAACTTGCAGAGGATGGTGTTCCCAGTAGACAACGGAGCAGAAATTAGGCCATTCAGCCCATCGAGTCTCCCGTGGCTGATTGGGGTTGAAAAAAAACTTTGTCCCGCTTTCTCCCTGTAACCCTTGATCCCCTTGTGTCTGCTGCCCTTATAGTTCGAGGTGGTAGAAATCATGGGCTTGGAAGGAGCTTTGACACATTGCTACAATGTATCGCGTCGGTAACACCAGCATCAAATGCCTCATGCCAGGCACTTTGGTAAAAGGACAATTGAGTGACAGGAATGTATGACAAAGCCAACTTCCAAAGATGGCCAGTTTTAAATAATTACTGGCTGGCGACCATGTTCGTGGCCAAAGCAATTTGTTTCACAGTTTTGGTTGCCATTCTATAGGAAGGATGTGGAGGCACTGGAACGGGTGCAAAGGAGGTTTACCAGGATGTTGCCTGGCATGGTAGGAAGATCGTATGAGGAAAGGCTGAGGCACTTGGGGCTGTTCTCATTGGAGAAAAGAAGGTTTAGGGGGTGACTTGATAGAGGTGTACAAGATGATTAGGGGTTTAGATAGGGTTGACAATGAGAACCTTTTTCCACGTATGGAGTCAGCTATTACGAGGGGGCATAGCTTTAAATTAAGAGGTGGTAGGTATAGGACAGATGTTAGGGGTAGATTCTTTACTCAGCGAGTCGTGAGTTCATGGAATGCCCTGCCAGTAACAGAGGTGGACTCTCCCTCTTTATGGGCATTTAAACGGGCATTGGATAGGCAAATGGAGGATAGTGGGCTAGTGTAGGTTAGGTGAGCTTGGATCGGCGCAACATCGAGGGCCGAAGGGCCTGTACTGCGCTGTATTTTTTTATGTTCTATGTTCTAAACCTCTGATCCTCCACATCAGTCTTCAAAAATTCAAGTCTGTAAATCAAAAAAAGGACCCTCTGTGGTCTCCGAGTGCTCGGCCACCAACTGAACTTTAAACGAAGCATTTGTAAGCTCCGTCGAGCCATCAGTCAACAGAATGGATAGAAAAGAAGAAACCAGATGGTAAAAATAAATAAAAACGGCGTGTCCCAGAGACAGATCACGTGCTGGGAAAGAGATACGGTCTGGTCACAGTGCCAGGTTCCCGTGGCAAGAAGACAGCGCCAGTTTATTTCAGACCTCCAGCATGGCCCATACCCAGCGCCAGAGCAAGGGCAGCACAATTCTGCTGCTGTTATGGAAGTTTAATAAAAACCTGTAACGAAGCAGCAGTGGGTTTCATTAACACCACTGCTCCACATTCCCCGCCACCTCACCTCATTGCCATGTGTTCTTTTTAGCGCAATAAATATTGCATTTGCCCAAGTTTGTGGCTCAATATTTTTTTTAACCCATTTCGACCCGGACGTGCAGGCAGAGCTGTAGCATGCAACGTGTAACAGAAGCAAATCAAATCTTCACACCTTTCTCAAAGCATTGCTTTAATAATCAGCTCCCTCCCACAATCCACGGCGTTGCCATAGACACCCACAAACTTTGACTCAGGATTTCATGCTTAGCAAAGGGCCCAGTGATGACAAGATCCACCCCCCGCCCGTCCTTCAGCAACTCTGAGGCTGGCAGCGAGGCAAATACATCGAATAAGCTCACTCACTCAGAGTCCTAGAGATGTACAGCACGGAAACAGACCCTTCGGTCCAACCCGTCCATGCCGACCAGATATCCCAACCCAATCTAGTCCCACCTGCCAGCACCCGGCCCACATCCTCCAAACCCTTCCTATTCATGTACCCATCCAACTGCCTTTTAAATGCTGTAACTGTACCAGCCTCCACCACTTCCTTTGGCAACTCATTCCATACATGTACCACTCTGTGTGAAAAAGTTGCCCCTTAGGTCCCTTTTATATCTTTCCCCTCTCACCCTAAACCTATGCCCTCTAGTTCTGGACTCCCCCACCCCAGGGAAAAGACTTTGTCTATTTACCCTATCCATGCCTCTCATAATTTCGTAAACCTCTAAGTTGACCCCACAGACTCCGATCTAAGCACAAAGAAATATTCTACATTCCTTACTCTGGCTACCTTGTAATAACTTGCAATATGTTGGCTTAGGTAGAAGGAAGTATCCTAGACTATTGGGCTGAGTTAGTCAGGACGGTAACAGAGGCAAGAGGTGGAAGGCATAGATCACACTTCACGGCCATTTTAGTATTTGACTTTGTTCACAATAGCCTTTTGGGGTGAGCTGCCCTCTTGAACCACCACAGTGAGTCCACGTGCCGTAGGTAGACCCACAATGCCATTAAGGAAGCAATTCCAGGACTTTGACCCAGTGACACAGAAGGAGGCGGCACGGTGGCACAGTGGTTAGCACTGCTGCCTCACAGCGCCAGGGACCTGGGTTCAATTCCCGACTCAGGCGACTGACTGTGTGGAGTTTGCACGTTCTCCCAGTGTCTGCGTGGGTTTCCTCCGGGTGCTCCGGTTTCCTCCCACAGTCCAAAGATGTGCGGGTCAGGTGAATTGGCCATGCTAAATTGCCCATAGTGTTAGGTAAGGGGTAAATGTAGGGGTATGGGTGGATTGCGCTTCGGCGGGTCGGTGTGGACTTGTTGGGCCGAAGGGCCTGTTTCCACACTGTAAGTAATCTAATCTAATAAAGAAGGGCAACATAATTCCAAGTCAGGGTTGCTAGGGACCAGACCAAAGCGCCTCAAAAGAAATGGCTTAGACCCGAACTTATTTTGCTTAAAATTGTAAGGCGCTACATTCCAGATGCCATTCTGTTGGTCACACTGCTCGGCTTTAAGCAAAACACACTTCATTCTTAAAATACAAGCAAAAAAGTAAATAGAATTGGCAGAGAGTTAAAGTTGAGAAATAATTAGGATAATATATTCTGTAACTACGAATCATCAAGTGTTCCAATGTAGCAGCATCCCATAAACACACCCTTGGCAAAGGCAAATTCAGCGAAACAGATTCTCCTTGAGAGGCAGAGAGAGAGCTGTAACTAGCAGTTCAACTCTAAAACCCCCCAAAGTCAACAACTGAAAGCAACACCGAACCCCCCGGGTCTCTGTGCGAGCCTGACTCCACCCAGTCAAACTTGTCTTGTCTAATGTTTTTTTTTAAAAATCCCCAAAAGCTATTGACTCTGCCATCCATGGAGCAGACGCCTCGGCGCCAGGTTTACAACATTCCTCTGCAAAGAGGAGCAGGACAGAACAAATCCCTCTTCAAGGCACATCTCATCCCAGGCCAGTGAGTGGCTTGAAGGGGGATATGCAGGGAATGGTGCTCCCACCTATCTGCTGCCCTTGTCCTCTAAATGGAAGCGGCCGTGGGTTTGGAAGGTGTTGTCTGAGGAGCCGTGTGGAGTTGCTGCTGTGTATCTTCTAGATGGTACACACTGCTGCTGGTGAAAGGAGTGAATGTTGAAGGTGGTACCAATCAAGCGAGGGCTGCTTTGTCCTGGATGGTGTTGAGCTTCTTGAGTGTTGTTGGAGCTGCCCCCATCCAGGCAAGTGGGGAGTATTCCAACACACTCCTGACTTGGGCCTTGTGGACAGGCTTTGGGGAGTCAGGAGATGACTTACTCACTGCAGTATTCCCAGTCTTCTGACCTGCCCTTGTAGCCACTATATTGATATGGCTAGTCCAGTTCAGTTTCTGGTCAATGATAACCCTCAGGATACTGACGGTGGGGGATTGAGTGATGGTGACACCATTGAACAGTGTTCAACTCTCTCGTTTCAGATGGCAACACCCAGTGTTTGTGTGACAAACACTACTTGCCACTTGCTAGCCCAAGCCTGGACATTGTACAGATCTGGTATTTGAACGTGGACTGCTTCAGTTTTTAGGAGTTGCTGAACATTGTGCAATCATCAGCGAACATCCCAATTCTGACCTGATGATGGATGGAAGGTCATTGATGAAGCAGCTGGAGATGGTTGGGCCTAGGACACTACCCTGAGGGAGCCCTGTCCTGGATTTAACTCACCCCGAAAACCAAAAGCGTTGTCCTTTGTGCCAGGGGAGAATTGCCCCCGAGTCCCACTGACTAATTTTATCAGGACTTCGTGAAGCTGCACTCAGTCAAACATGGTCTTGATGTCAAGTGCAGTCACCTTCACCTGGCTTCTGGAATCCTTCTGTCCATAGTTGGGGCAAGGCCAGAACGAGATCAGCTGCTCATCACGGTGATCTGATGATTCCGCGGTGGCATTTTAAAAGCCTGGAGCTGGCAAGAGAGAGGACAGACGGAGGGAGATAAAGGCCTTCACACTTCTAAGAAAGAATGTCTTCGAACAAGCAGTAGTGTCAGAGATCAATACTTCATCAAGCAGGTGAAGAAAGCCACATATCACAGTGTGCTTTAACCACAGGAAGAGCAAGACAGGAGCTCTTATGTAGGATCAGGAAGAAACAAATATTGATATCGCAACCATGTGTTAACGAACAGAAGAACACAGCTTCAGTTAACTCCATGTACCCTTCTGTAAAATGGCCACCTGCCAGAAATAGCAAGTACACTCTTCAGTTTTAATTAAACAGGACAAAATGTTAAGGCGCATCGATTTCGACTTGGCAGTTTGAAATGTTCCTGTGTCCACTCCTGACACCACCCAAAGCAATTCCTCCACCTCACTTGAAGAGCTTTCTATTTTGCAAATTTATCAAATCACACGAGCCATCTTCAAAAGCAAACCTACTTAACAATATGCAGCCATACCTGGACTTTGTCAGAATATTCATGGTGCAGGCTATTACCATTGAGCCAGAAGTATTAAATGGCATTGGCAAAAGTACTTTGCAGGATCCCAGAGCATACGACCATAAGATTAAGGAGCAGATTTAGGCCATTTGGCCCATTGGGTCTTCTCTGCTACATTGATCATGGCTGATAATATTTAACCCCGTTCTTCTGCCTTCTGCCTCAATTCCTTTACCAATCAAGAGCCTATGTCTGTCTTAATTACACTCAATGACTTGGCCTCCACAGCCCTGCGTAGCAATGAGTTCCACAGAGTTGGTTGAAGAAATACCTCCTTTTCCCAGTGCTAAAGGGTCCCCTTCATTCCGAAGGCCACGTTCTAGTCTCTCCTATCAGTGGAAACACCTTCTCCACCGCCACTCTATCCAGGCCGCTCAGTATCCTGTAAGTTTCAATCAGATATCCCCCAAGTAAGATCAGTCAACATGTTTTTGCCCTGCAAGAAATTCCTGCACTGGCAAGCTGGGAGGGAAGATGACCTGGATTTCAACCAGGCCCATTACTTGTCAGCAGCTGACTCTACCTCAGCACCTTCAGGGAACACCCGTTAACCACACGGGAACAACTGGACACTGCCCAACGGCCCTTCACTGGATGGATTAGGATTTCATCTACCGCACCCGACTGCATCCATCCCTCTGGGATAGCTCGGATCTCAGTGGAAGAACCCCTGAACTCGGTTTCTTGAATCCAGAGGGCACCATGGCACCACGGGAATGCTGATATTCGAAGTGCCGTTGGTGCATTGTAAAATGGCACGGTGGCTCAGTGGTGAACACTGCTGCCTCACAGCGCCAGATTCCCCCTCTCGGGTGCTGACTGTGTGGAGTTTGCACGTTCTCCCAGTGTCTGCGTGGGTTTCCTCCGGGTGCTCTGGTTTCCTCCCATAATCCAAAGATGTGCAGGTCAGGTGAATTAGCCATGCTAAATTGCCCATAGTGTTAGGTGCATTAGTTAGGGGTAAATACAGGGTAGGAGAGTGGGTCTGGGTGGGTTATTCTTCGGAGGGTTAGTGTGGACTTGTTTGGCTGAAGTGCCTGTGTCCACACTGTGGGGAATCTAATCTTACAAATAAAAAAACTCGGCGCCACGCAAACGCAGTCCTCCCCACTGGTGGTGCCAGAGTGTTCATTTATAAAAGAAATGGGAGTAACATCATGCCTGCACACCCGCTGCTCCAAAAGGTATCCCGTTCCTATCACCAGGCTACCCCGCAAGGGGATGACACACAATCCACCAGGGATCAAGGTGAGAGACTTTGGAAAGGTGCAGGTTTTGAATTCTTTTAAAAGAGAAGCAGTGCATGGACGAACAATGTTTTAAAGTGGCCTTTGATTAGCAGCATACAAAATCAGAGCCAAAGGCTTTCAGAAACGACATTAGGAAGCCATATTAACTGCAAAGTCAGCCTCTGTTGGTTCCAACAGGCAAGACATTGCACTTGCTAGTGTGACGACGCGGTCCCCTTTGCTTTCTAGTGTCTGCTGTGGGCCAGCTAACTGTTAAAATCTACCTCTGAGCATGACCAAAGTAAGCAACTGCTGTTTGTTACGTGTGCTGCACACAATGCACCAGGGACTTCACTCTGCTTTGTGCAGCAGGAGCCAATTAGTGACTGAATAAACTTGCTCCTGCACGGAGGGAACCGGTTTCAAAATTCAGTCAGACACCGCGGTGGAGCCATTAATTGATCAAGGCAGAAGACTCTGGAGCACAATTCTCTTCAAATTCATTTGAACTTCAGTCTCATGATATTACTTCCCATTGCAACAACTTGCATTTTAAACATAGGCGGAACAGAGGATACATTGAATTGGGCCCAATTCACTATTTGGGGAACAGCTAGGCTTAGGGACGTACAACTCGGAGCCAAAGGGAGATATTAAGGCAAGCTGTTCAAATGCCTGAGGAATGTGGGAGGCTTTAAGACCTGTTTTGAAAGGATGAGAGAGAGGGAAAAATCAAGGTTACACAGGAGTTTGGGATGAAGGAATGCAGCGTTTTGGGAGGGTCAAAGGAGGGAATCCATTGCCACTTTAGTTTCTTCTTTGCCCAGTGTTCTCTCCCAGCTGAGTATTCTTGCCAATGCGTCAACTACCCTCTCACACTCGAGCGGGCATTGAGAGATGGCAGCGCAAACATGGGCAGGTTGGTTGGCTTTAGAGATTTGTGCCCTTAATTGGCGATTAAAAAAGGTGGAGTAATTACAGCACTATCAGGCTGGCTTTCAAAACCGGTGCCCAAAGAGCTAGGGCGACACTTGCAGTATAGAGGGCACACTGTATTGTCAACTGTGCCACTTTTAGGCTGGCACGTGAACCAAAATGCAGCAAGCCTGTTCAGACTGACATCGAAGATTGGGTAAAATTCAAAGAAAAAGATACATTCTCTGGCGCCCCGATTAGATTAGTTACAGTGTGGAAACAGGCCCTTCGGCCCAACAAGTCCACACCGACCCACCGAAGCGTAACCCATCCAGACCCATTCCCCTACATTTACCCCTCCACCTAACACTACAGGCAATTGAGCATGGCCAATTCACCCTAACCTGCACATCTTTGGACTGTTGGAGGAAACTGGAGCATCTGGAGGAAACCCACGCAGACACAGGGAGAATGTGCAAACTCCACACAGTCAGTCGCCTGAGGTGGGAATTGAAACAAGGCCTCTGGCGCTGTGAGGCAGTAGTGCTAACCACTGTGCCACCGTGCCACCCTCCACTGTGCCACCCTGACCCAATGTTTATCCTTCATCCAACCTAAAAACAGGTTAACTCACCATTTACCCCTGTCATTGGAGGTATCTTGCAAATTGGCTGCCAGCTATGCTTTAAATATTTAACAGTAAATTCCTGTTTAGTTGTAATTCATAGGTTGTGAAGTGTTTTGGGTCATAAATCCGTAGATCCCAAGGACGGGAGAGGTCTTGTGTTAATTGAAGCCCTGTCTTGTAGCAATCTTGGCGAATTGTCATGGACATTATCCCGGTGACCTGGAGAGACCGTGGTCAATGTCAAGGACCATTCCGAGGAAAGGTCATCAGACCCGAAACGTTAACTCCGATTTCGCCCCACAGACGCTGCCAGACCTGCTGAGCTTTTCCAGCAACTTCTGTTTTTGTTGTCAGTTTCAGGGTCACCTGTTCGGAGCTGGACAGAAGCTGAGCAATGCTGCGCTAGCAGCATTAGTTGAGGTAGCGAGGGTTTCTGTCCGCGATAGCGATCTGAACAAACCAGACTTATGGATAAGCTATTGGAAGATTTGTAAAGAAGGAGGTAAGAGATGGCATTGGATGGGTGATGCGGAGAGAAAAATGAAACAAAATGGGGAGGCAAACATTCTCCATCCTGATGGTCTTCCACAGTTGACAAGCAACTTGGCAGCTAGCTCTCTCACCAAACCAATGTCATAACCAGCTATCAGATGTGTCCAGCTAAATATATCACTTAAACCTGATATCAGCAACTCAATGGAGAAATTAGGATTGGGTTACTGACGTACAGTGTTTATTGACCTATTCAACAGCTCACGAGAAAAATCAATAAAAACACAAATTTACATCTGCCTGATAATTCAAATTCACTGTCACTGTCACCATCAGGATGTCCTGCCTTTCACAAATGCCATGCAGAAAACCAAGATTAAAAATGAACGGAATGATAGATCTTACTAAATGTGGACGGAGGGCAAAATTCTCGATTCAGCTCTCTGGATGAACCAGTTTAAAAAAAACAGGAGTGTTCCTTGCAACTCTTTGGTTCAGATCCCTTCAGAAGGCCAAGTGACTCCTTCCCGTACATCTCATGGATGGTGATGGCAGCTTGATTGTCAGGAGCCATAAGAAACAGCAGGAGCAGGCCCTCAGCTCTGTTCAATAAGATCACAGCCGAGTCGATTGTGGGGTGGACACTATTTCGCAGCCCAGAATCCCTGAATCTTTTGGCAAATCAACAATCCGGCTCAGCTTCCGATATGTTCAATCATTCCCGACTTCCAGCGCTCTGTGGCAGAGAATTCAAAACACCAACCACCCTTCGAGAACCCACAGTGATGTCTTCAAGAGGAGACACTTTAGCTTCAAACTGTGCCCCCCTCATTCCAGATTCTCTCCAAAAGGGAGACATCCTCTCAACATATATCCTGTCAGCCTCTTCAGAATCACCTCGTTCTCCTAAATTCCACAAGATAATCAATTGGCAGTAGGTATTGAATATTGCTGAAAAAATAACCACCTGATGAAGGAGCAGTGCTCTGAAAGCTAGTGCTTCCAATTAAACCTGTTGGACTATAACCTGGTGTTGTGTGATTCTTAACTTTGTACACCCCAGTCCAACACCAGCATCTCTAAATGCTGAAAAATAAGCATTTCTTACAACTTTGCATCTTGCTCTCATCAGGACATTTTGTGAAATTTCCCCTGGAAAAAAAGGGGAACAATGTGGTTTATTTCCTTATTTCTCTTTTTTTTTTCTTTTTCAAATTTCCATCACCAGGAAGAAAGGAAACACCGGAGAGGAGACTCTCCTATTTAGAGTCATAGAGATGTACAGCATGGGAGTCAAAAGAGATGAAAATGTGTTGCTGGTTAAAGCACAGCAGGTCAGGCAGCATCCAAGGAACAGGAAATTCGCGTTTCGGGCCAGAGCCCTTCAGAGCTAGTCAAAAGAGATGTACAGCCTTTCGGTCCAACTCATCCACGCCGACCAGATAACTAGTCCCACCTGTCAGCACCCGGCCCATATCCCTCCAAACCCTTCCTATTCATATACCCATCCAGATGCCTTTTAAAATGTTGCAATTGTACCAGCCTCCACCACATCCTCTGGCAGCTCACTCCACACACGCACCATCCACTGTGTGAAAAAGTGGTCTCTTTTCTATCTTTCCCCTCTCACCCTAAACCTATGCCCTCTAGTTCTGGACTCCCCCACCCAAGGGAAAAGACTTTGTCTATGTACCCTATCCATGCCCCTCATGATTTTATAAGCCTCTACAAAAGGTCACCTCTCAGCCTCCGACGCTCCAGGGAAAACAGCCCCAGCCTGTTCAGCCTCTCCCTATCGCTCAAATCCTCCAACCCTGGCAATATTCTTGTAAATCTTTTCTGAACCCTTTCAAGTTTCCCTTATAGCAGGGAGACCAGAATTTCACAGTGTTCCAAAAGCGACCGAACCAATGTCCTGTACAAGCCGCAACATGACCTCCCAACTCCTGTACTCAATACTCTGACCTTAAAAAAAAGTATAAACATTGTGGGGCGAGGGAAGAGATTAAAAAAAAAGACATGAGCAGCAATTTTTTTTAAAACACAGAATGGATCTCACATGGAATGTGATGGGTGTGGGCACAATTACAACATTTAAGAGACATTTGGGTGGATACATGAACAGGAAAGGTTTGGAGGGATATGGGCCAGGAGCAGGCAGGTGGGACACGGTTAGTTTGGGATTATGGTTGGCATGGACTGGTCGGACCGAAGAGTCTGTTTCCGTACTGTATGACTATGTTGCTGTTATTGGTAGTCTTGTGAATTGTCCTGAAGACAGCAAGGTGAAAAACTTTGACAAAAAAAAAATGCATCTTTGACCAACTGAAAGATAGTCTGGGCAAGAGAGCCATTGAATCAAAGCAACTGAACTTCCAGACCCAATACACACTGACTGTCCTCACTACCTTCCTGACACCATTCAGGCAACAAAGCCCCTCTCTATTTAATCCTTTCATGGAAAGGATTTCTGAAAGTCAAGCTTATAAATCCAGGATCAAGCCTGAACTGGTTCAGTATCTACAACCGATACAAATTACAGCCAAATTGCTTTCCCTTAAACAAATTACTTTCAGAATTAATTACTTTAAAAAGATTAAGTTCCATTCTCGTCAGCCTCAAAGTATTTGCTAATGCTACACATTAAATTCTCCATATCATGTCCAATATTTACTCATTTTCGAGTGAGTTCACACTGGTAACATTTTGTCCTCATTGTGTTTTTTTTCCAGAATAAAATGTGTTTGTTCTTTGCTAAGTCTTCAGTAATCATGTCTCTGCTCTCAAACCCTCATCCTAAACCCTTCCTGTCTACTGCCCCTTTACAAAGGCTTCTCCTTGCTACCCTTTTGACAGATCTTTGGTCATCTCCCCAGCTCTCTGCTCACTGTCTTACCGGGCTCTCTCGGACTATTTCCAACATCAGAATACTAGTTTGAAAGCTCCAAAAAGGGACAGCTTTACAAACTTCCCCTTCCCGGCAAAATATACGGAATTGATGGGAATTCAACCCACATCAATAATGAATGGTTTCAAGTGTTATGGGTGAAATATTGTATCAAACATACAACACAGAAATAGGCCATTTGGCCCACAAGCCCCCCCTGTGTGAGAAGGGAAGGAGGGAGGGAGGCAGAAGACAGGAAACATAGGCCGGTTAGCCTGACCTTAGTCGTTGCTAATATCTTAAGAGCCCATTTTTAAAGGAGGAGATTGCGGAGTAGCTGAAAGGGCATGATCAAATCGGGCTGAGTCAGCACTACTTCGCCAAGGGGAAGTCATGCCTGACAGAGCTGTTAGAATCCTTCGAGGAGCCTAGGAGCAAGTGAGACAGAGAGAGCCAGTGGGCGTGATCCACTCGGATTTCCAGAAGGCCTTTAACAAGGTGCTGCACAGGAGGCTGAGGGGCAAGATAGCCCACAGTGTTAGGGGCAAGGTCCTGGCATGGGTGCAGTTTTGGCAGAAGGCAGTGCATAGGGAATGGAGGGGTCATTTCAGGATGGCAACTGGTGACTAGTGGAGTTCCACAGCAATCCGTGTTGGGACCACAACTATTCAGGCTAGACATTAATGATCTGCATGAAGAAACATCAGGTATTTTTGCGAATGTTCAGATGGCATAAAGGGGCGGGTGGTGTTGAGCAAGTAGGGAGTCTGCTGAAGGATTTGGACAGGCTAGGAGAGTGGGTAAAGAAGTGGCAGATAGACTACCATGTGGGAAAATGTGAGGCCATGCACTTTGGAAGGAAGAAGAGGCGTTGGCTATTTTCTAAACAGGAAAAGGCATTGGAAATCTGAAGCACAAAGGGACTTGGGAGTCCTGGCTCAGGATTCTCTTCAGGTTAACATGCAGGTTCAGTTGGCAGTTGGGAAGGCAAATGCAATGTTAGCATTCATTTCAAGAGGGCTAGAATACAAGAGCAGAGATGTACTGAGAGGCTATTTAAGGGTCTTGCCAGACTACATTTGGAATATTGTGGGCAGTTTTAGCTCCATAGGTCAGGAACAATGTGCTGGCATTGGAGGGAGTCCAGAGGAGGTTTACAGGAATGATCCCAGTGGCAAAGGACTTGTCATCTGAAAAGCAATTAAAGAACTCTGGGTCTGAATTCAGTGGTGAGAGGGACATCTGATTAAAACTTACAGAACACCGAGAGACCTGGACACAGTGGACATGGAGAAGGTGCATCCGTTCGTGAGAGAGTCTAGGACCCAAGGGCACAGCCTTCAAGTAAAAGGGATGATCCTTCGGAACAGAGATGAGGAGGATTTCTTCAGCCAGAGGGTGGTTCATCTGTGGAACTCATTGGCACAGAAAGCTATGGAGGCCAAGTCATTAAGGCAGAGCTAGATCGGTTCCTGAGTAGTAAGGGGATTAAGGGTTATGGGGAGAAGGCAGGAGAATGGGGTTGAGAAATGTATCAGCCATGAATGAATGGTGGAGCAGACTCAGTTGGGGGGGGGGGGGGGGGGGGGGGGGGGGGGGGGGAAATATATATATGAGTCATAGGAGTTAGAGTCATAGAGCATGGAAACAGACCCTTCAGCCCAACTCATCCATGCTGACCAGGTTCCCCAAAGTGAACTACTCTCTTTGGCCTGTATTTGGCTCATACCCATCTTGTGGAATCTCCTCCCAATCCTATCTACATGATCACAACCTTTTGGCAGATGTTTCCATGCCCTTCTCTCTCTCAATGCTGCTTCCATTTGAAAGCACTGGAACAAAAAACTAGAGCAAAGTCATAAACATTGAACTTCATGACAAACTGCTGTGGACCCTTATAGTCCCATTGCTGGCAGCAAGACGGGAATCCTGTTTGGGAAGTGCAACAAGTCAGGAATTCATAACGTATGCTCGTGGAGTTAACTGGTCAACGAGGTCACCTCTGGATCACAGGATGGAGAAGTTGAGCTCAGAAATGAAGGCAAGACCCCAGTGTCATACTGAAAGAGGAGAATGAGCATTGTTAACGCTTGGAATTTATCTCATTGGCTATGCTTCCCTCAGAATCACTTATAGACACCAATCTTCATTCTATTGGTGAGGAAGATAATTTCATAAAGTTGTGACAACACTCCAGTTCCCTTGTGTACCAGACACAACACAAGTGAGCGATTACAAATGGCTTCCTACCTCTCTGGGTGCATACACCTTCCTTAGGAGACAAATTGGGTACAAGCCGTTGAACAATACAACAAGTAACCCTTTTCCCACTTTATACCGCACAATTCCACATTACAAATGGCCCTAGAGTCTTGGAGAATTAAAAGAGTAATCTCCAAATCAATGCCATGAACAAATTCAGGACAAAAATTATAGGGGCATTCAAAACATTTTTAAAATGAACAACTTTATTTATCAGTTATACACTGACTGGAGATGGAGAATAATAGATTGCTTGACAATTTATAAGCCAATACATCATTGGATGATTCTTGCTCCAATCACTTAAATGGAGAACCCATTGGCTGTGGAAAGGCCGACCATCAAAAGAAAAATAATCTTATAGATGGAGATGTTGATTAGTCAATGGCAGGGGGATAGGGGCAGATACAGGTCATGTGATGACACCTCCAGGACCATGTCCAACCAGAGTTAGCGACTGTATTCCCTGAATTTCCTAAGCCATAAAAGGTCAGTGGACCAAGAGCTGGATGGAAGGATTGAGAGTTGAATCCACTCCCAGCTCCCTGTGGGGAAGTTTTGATCCACACAGGGATGCTAGCAATTCACTCAATCTGATTTATGGGAAGTCAATACTGTTGGCTTCTTCCTTGACTGCATTCAATCAGTTGACCTTGAGTACACCTCATTGACACCAATCATCACTCACATTCGCACATGTGGCCATCTTGTCAGCGGCCATCTTATTGGCGCCCAATTGAATGCCACAATGCACATCATAATGGACTCTCCTTGCAACAGCCCTTCCCTGGTTTCCTGTCCTCCCAGCATCACTCTCCCACACACCCGGGCACCAAATGAAACTCACAAACTGGTCGAAACTCTTTGGGCTGCACATCATTTTCCCTGCTTCACGATGCCCTCCCAATCCCCTAGCCTCTGCCGTGGTGTCCCGTTTAGACCAGGATCCAGCAGGAAAGAGTCTTTGGGTCGAGGATTGGAAAACACAGGAAGTTATCAACAAGTTCCTCATGACAGACCCCCATCTGTCCAACGGCAGGCTTTGAACTACCCCAATGAGTCTGGCCCATAACATTATGGACCAGACCAAACCCCTGCAAGATATAGCCAAGACCCTAATTGTTTTCCTTATTTTAAAAATAAGTGCCAGGTGTTGCGTTCAATAGAATCCCTACAATTTGAAAGTAGGCCACTCAGCCTATTGAGTCCATACTGACCCTCTGAACAGCAGCCAGCACATCCCTGGACAAAATGGATAATTTAGCTGGGCCAATCCATCCTAACTTGCATACCTTTGGACTGTGGGAACAAACCAGAGCACTCGGCAGAAGCCCACACAGACATGGGGAGGATGTGCAAACTCCACACAGACAGTCTGTGCTAATGAGAGGCCGAAAAGGTGGGAGGGATGTACTGCAGCTCCCAAAACCAGCTTCAAGGACTCAGCAACAACTGAAAAGGTGCAAATCAGCTTGGACTTATACACTTAACGGTCAGGTTCCAGGGAGTGTTGCTGAACAAAGAGACCTTGGAGTGCAGGTTCATAGCTCCTTGAAAGTGGAGTCGCAGGTAGACAGGATAGTGAAGGCGGCGTTTGGTATGCTTTCCTTTATTGGTCAGAGTATTGAGTACAGGAGTTGGGAGGTCATGTTCCGGCTATACAGGACGTTGGTTAGGCCACTTTTGGAATCCTGCATTCAGTTCTGATCTCCCTGCTACAGGAAAGATATTGTGAAACTTGAAAGGGTTCACAAAAGATTTACAAGGCTGTTGAGGGTTTGGGCTACAGGGAGAGGCTGAATAAGCTGCTGTTATTTCCCCTGGAGCATTGGAGATTGAGGGGTGACCTTATAGAGGTTTATTAAATCATGGGGGGCATGGATAGGGTAAATAGACAAGGTCTTTTCCCCAGGATAGGGGAGCCCAAAACTAGAGGGCATAGGTTTAAGGTGAGAGTGGGAAAGATTTAAAAGGGACTGGAGGGGCAACTTTTTCCACACAGAGGGTGGTACGTGTATGGAATGAGCTGCCAGAGGAAGTGGTGCAGGCTGGTACAATGACATTTAAAAGGCATCTGGATGGGTATATGAATAGGAAGGGTTTAGAGGGATATGGGCTAATGCTGGCAAATGGGCCTGAGGGAGAGCTCTTTTTTAAGAACAGTGTGGGGTAAATACCTGGATTTTCTTACCTGCAAGGGGGCAGAAGCAGAGCCAATGAAAACTGGATGAGCAACAGAAGACAAAAAAAAGTGACATTGCCATTTGACAGAGCGGGAGAATGGGACTGACTAGATTACTCTGGAGAGCACTAGTAAATACTTGATGGGCTGAACAGCCTCTTTCTGTGTAGTAATAGCTCCAGGGCGCACTCAGGTTGAGGGTGGGAGCAAAAGCAATGGGGAGGCATGGCAAATCAAAGAGGGAGCAGTTGCTTGTGCTAGGCCTCAAGTCTGGTGTGGCGGGTGACAGGGAAAGGAGGAGGGCTGTGGGAATCTTCCCTTGATGTTCCTGGTCAGATCATTACTGCAGCCAGCTCTCACGAACAATGTTGTCCATTCAGCCTCCTGCACCCTCTCCAACAGTCAAATCATGGCTAATCTGTACCTTATAATTCCAACGATCCAACTTTATACCCCTGCCGAAGAAATACAATGTATCCCAACTTAAAATTCAAATCCTTTGTCTGATCATCAGCTAAATGGATCGCTGCAGAATAATTTCAGAGTGACAGGAGGGGATTTACTATGGTAAAATCCACAAGGGCAAATTTGCCCTCAGACAACGCAGCAAGGAAATCCTGTGTCACATAACATGGAAAACAAATCAAAGTTCAGATTAACAACTTTCAAAAGGGAATTGGATAAATACTCAAAATACAGCTAATTTGCCAGGCGATGAGGAAGGGGCAGGGGTTGTGGCATGAGGATTGGCATCTGAGATTGCCCCAGTGGTACCATCTTCGCTGAAATCGTTCCAAGTTAAACTTTGGACAGATGTTTCCTTGGACCCACAGGACACCTGGTAGGAGACTGCATTTCAAGAGCTTGCGAGACACTGACCAGAAAATCAAGCGGATATTTCTGCTCACCCTGGTGTCATCCAAATCACATTCTCCCCTGCCTCTAAACGTAGCAGCTCAACAGAAACAGAGACCAACAGTGCCAAAAGCACTGGTGCGTAACAACAAGGTAATCGCATTTGTCAGCAAGGCATTGTGCAGCCTCACAGTGGGTTCTTACACAAGACAAGACCAAGGCTTTTTATAGTAACTGAGCCTAAAGATGCTCACAGCTGTTCATCGAGCAACTTCAAAACTTTATTACTGGAGGAGGTTGTGGGAGAGCAGGAGAGGGAGGGAAAGAGAGACTGGGACAAAGTAGATTGAAAGGACAGAGGAATTAAAGTCTGAAACAGAAATAGAGGGATGAGGTGCCAGTAATTACATCAAAACTCTCTGGAGGAAGCTACAATTTAAACTTTTTTGTTCAAAAATAAAGATACTGTTGGTTTATAATCTTTTCTTGAGCCGAGTGCAAGGATTTTCGATTTCAGTTCAAAACTCATTTATTAGATATGAAACAAGGGATTACGGTTGTAGACAGCGCGGTGGCTATAATGTCATGCACACCACTGCTGGCTCCACCCCTGGACATAACCAAGTCCCTTCCCCACGTGACAATGGAAATCCCCAATGTACCTTTCACCCTGAGATACTCTAGCTGAAGTTTCAAAGTCCTGAGGCAGTGTAAAGTAAGTTTGCCAGTGCAAAATAAAAAAAATGGAACAGAATTCTAAAAAAGGTATCTCAGCTGAAGACTGGCCACAGCTCAACTGCAAGATCTACATGTGCAGAAGTAAGTATAGAAGTAAAGGACTTGCAGTTACATAGCAGCTTTCACAACCACCCGAAATCTCAAAATGTTTTACAGCCAATTACCAACTCTGTTTTTTTGAAGAGTACTCAGTTTTAAATGTCAGGAAAAAGGGCAGCCAATTTGAGCACAGGAAACTCCCACAAGCAGCAACCTGATAACGACTGGATTACTTGATTGTGCTATTGAGGAATAAATGTGTCTTGGAACTCTGCAGAGAACTCCTTCAACAGTGTCCTGGGATCTTTCATATCCACCCATCTCCTCAGGGAAAAGACAGCATATTTGACAGTACAGCACTGCAGTGGAGCAGTGGCCTCAATGTTGGCGCTTAACCTTGAATGTGAGATTTAAACCCCGGGCCTTCTGAATCAGGGATACGGCTGCTACCTACTAAACCATGAGGGTATGTTCTTGGTAGCATAATGAAATCTCCAACAGAGAAAGATTAGTTCCCCTTTCATCACCATGGCATTTAATGGGTAAAGTACACTGACGGGAATAGAAACTTTGAGTCAAGCAAGAGTGTGAAAGAACATTCATTAATATAGCACCTCTCACAACCTCAGGATGCACCAAAGCACTTTACAGCCAGTGAAAGTACTTATGAAACGAACAGTCCCTGCTTTAATGTCGGAAACACAGCTATCTCTTACAAACAGCAATGCAGTCATGACCAGAGGAGAAAGGGAGGACTGAGGATGCTGGAGATCAGAGCTCGAAAAGCACGGCTGGTCACGCAGAACCCAAGGAGCAGGAGAGTCGACGTTTCGAGCATAAGCTCTTCATGCTCAAAAAGCCCCTCATTCCTGGTGACGAGCTCATGCTTGAAACGTGGATGACCAGATAGCCTGCCGAGTGAAGTTAATGGGGAGGTATTAATTTGCCCATGGCCCTCTTTCTGCTCCTTGTTCTTCCTTAAAAATAGATCCATAGGAATTTCGTACGTCCACCCAAGGAGGAAGGCAGGACACTGGCTCAATGGGTCATCTGAACGTCAGCACCTTGAACAGCTCCCTCAGCACAGCGCTGGAGTCTGAGCTTGAGCCTACAACCTTCGGATTCAGAGAGTGTCATCAACTGAAAGATAGCTGCCGCTTCCAAGATTATCAGGTGAACCAGCTGTGCACCCAAAATAACAACTGACAAATGGAAATGTAAAAGCTGAAAGTAGGTTGGAACAGCACACAATTGGAGGTTCCGCCTTTGGCCTACATGTCGGGGCTATCACAAGGATGTGTAAGATCACTGGCACTCTCCCTCACCTCAAGTTACTTCCTAAAGCAGCTAGCCCAGCCAAGTCCCATAATGCACCAGCCTCTCTGCAACTACGCCAGGAGGGTCACATCTCGTCCCAGAGGCCAAGTCCCATAATGCACCAGTCTCTCTGCAGCTATACCAGGGGTCACATCTCGTCCCAGACGCTTTAGTACGTAATCCAGGCCAATACTTCGGTGCTGCAGTGTCAGAGATGCGAACTTTCAGGAGGGGTGTTAAAGCAAGGCCTCTACCTGCCTCCCACAACTGCTCTCCTGGGCACTTCTCCCTGGCGTCCAGGCCGGTGTCAATCCCTCAACCATCAGACCTGATCAATTTAATCCTTAGGATTGTCTGTGGGATTGTACGGTGTGTAAATGGAACTGAACCTGCAACCTACAGCGGTGTGTCAGAGGTCTGGACCTAACCACATTGCAGTGCTTTGGCAGCCATTTTAACGTGGATCCCAGCCTACGATACACATAATAGTGTCACCACCTCATCATGGATGGCTCTGTGCTGTGTCTCATTACTCTGGCGATATAGCACTGACCTAATGTAGACACCAGGGGATTAACTGATGCCAATCCCTCAGTGCCAACTTCATCATTGCTTAAGCAATGGCACCCACTCCCTTAAAAACCAACCTCAGCGAGGATCCCGATTATAGTGAGTGGAGTGCAGAATGCACAAGGACACACATGGTAGAGGTCGCCATTGTCCCAGACGGCTACTCTCTTATGAGGGTGGTTTAAACCAGAGGGTCTAGGCAGCCGGAGGGGGGCGGGTGGGCAAGTTGAGAGGGCAGGGCCTTCATTCAACCTCGGCTGGTGGTGGCAACTGAACCTACGCTGTTGGCATCACTTGGCACCGCATGCCAGGTGCCCAACCGAGCTAACAAACCCCTCTCTTGGGACGGCATGCCCTGGGCATCATGCAAGTAAGGCAGTGGCTCAGACCACTGTTTGAAAGAAGAGTTGGTTAGATTAGATTCCCTACAGCATGGAAACAGGCCCTTCTGCCCAACAAGTCCACACTGACCCTCCGAAGAGTCACCCACCCAGACTCATTTTCCCTCCATTTCCCTCTGACTAATGCACCTAACACTACGGACAATTTAGCATGGCCAATTCACCCCGACCTGCACATCTTTGGACCGTGGGAGGAAACCCACACAGACACAGAGAACGTGCAAACTCCACACAGACGGTTGCCCCAGGCCGGGTCCCCTGGCGCTGTGGGGCAGCCGTGCCAACCACTGAGCCACCGTGCCGCCCCCAAGGCGGGAGGAGTCCGGTGTCGAGGGAGAACGGGACTTACCACCGTGAAGTTCTCAGGACCACATTCCTCCATCCGGTACCGACAGTCCTTCAGCATGTCCTCCAACTGATGGCTCGTCCGGTTGAACAACTCGTACATGCTGTAGGGGGTGCCGCCGCTCCTGACCGGGGGCGCCGGCTGGAATCCCGGATCCATGCCCTTGGTGTATCCCATCAGCGAGCCGGCCAAGGCCAAGTCCATGGAAGTGATCTTGGAGCGCCGGAAGCGGTTGAAGTTGCAGAGGGTCACCGCCGGGAAGAACAGGAAGGGGCTGTCCATCTCGTCGAGAGCCGTGATATGATGGTACTCCAGATAGTACATGACCCGGTCCATCACCTGGTACAGAAAGATGGCAAGGGAAGACAGGAACGCGCAGCCCCACAAGACTTGCCGGACCCCACAGCCTCCTTTCACAAAGATGTGGCCCATCCCATGCAGGTTGGAATTGGCAGCAAACTCAGCCAGGCTGACCCCAGTGGGCTGGTGGTCTTCCGCATGGCCATCCTCTTCAGAAAACTGCTCAAACCTCTCCTCCCTTCTCCTCTCCTCTGCTTTCTCATCGTCGGCAGCGAAAGAAATAGTGCAAAAGATCTGGACTGGCATCCTGAACCCGACAGGAAGCTGCTGTTGTAGATTCCAAAATTTGTTTTGTTTTAAAAAAAGAGTAGCAGTTCGTTTGCACAAATTGCAGGGGGAAAAAATGTTCTTCTTTCAAAATAAAGTGCAGATCTGAGGTAGAAAAATAGCTAAACTGGCACAATACAATTCCAAAAAAAAGGTAGGGAAGAAAACATACATTCTATGCTGCAGAAAGTTCAGAAGGCAATGGATATGAGCTCAAGCTATCTCTGTTGTACAATAAGTGCCAGTCAACTCCACTGACAAAGTGCTGTGTGTGATCGCATTGCCAGAGGACTGAAGCCAGGATGATGAGCAGACGCGGCCTGCTTAATAATTGATCAGGAGCCCGTCCCAACTCATGACAGGGAGGACTTTTGTCAGTGGGGGCTGCCGCCTGATCACTGAGTCCTGACCCACCCAGTCGATTGCAAGCACAGAAACTCTCATGACAACCCCAGCTAGACCTCTGACGCACACTCTCTTTCTAAACAAGCACTGCGAGGCATTTCTTATCTTCCAGCTATTAGCAGCGAGAGAGAGAAAGCAGCAGAGCAGGACGTGTTAAGAGAGAGAGAGAGAGAGAGAAAGCGAGTCTCTCATCATCGTTCCTACTCTTCCCTGCCTGGCTCAAAATAGCCTCAGCGAAAGAGTTCAATCTTTTTAATGAGTCAAAATTTGAAAGGTGATGGATCAGCCTCTCACTGCAATTGAGATTTATTGTCCTGCAATTGACTAATTTGACGGCCTTTTCATGGTGGGTGGGGAGACTGTGGGTTTTGAGTAATGAGTGCCCAAGTGCCAAGATCAAGCATATTAAAGAAACTTTATTGAAAGCAGCAGCTCAGCCAACAATTGAAGCGCTGCATTTGATTTAGACCGAGCTGTCAGCATCAATTACTAACTCACTCAGCCCGCACACGGGGGGTTTCCAATCCCGAACCCTGCTCCAAACGGAAAGTTCAGCCCAGAGTTCCCAACCACAGAAGCAGCACCTTCCTCACCTCCACCCAGCCCCGGGATCACACAGCTTTCACCCCTGAACGGGCCGGAATCGTGGCTGCATTGAAATGGCGCCACCTGCGGGGCAGTCCGCGGATCGGCCATTGGACTCGGGAGCCAACGACGGACTCGGGGAGTGATTTCAAAGCCCGAGGTGGATTCCGGGGTCGAGAGGGGGGTTGGCTTAGGAGGGGAGACTGAGTAGACTGGGGACGATGTTCGTTGGAATTCAGAAGGTGGTGGGTCTTATAGAAACATATAAAATTATGAAGGGAATAGACAAGATAGCGAGGATGATTCCACTGGTGGGTGAAACTAGGACAACAGGGTGTAACCTCAAGGTTAGAGGGAGCAGATTGAGGACTGAATTGAGAAGGAACCTCTACACCCAGAGGGTTGTGAATCTATGGAATTCCCTGACACTACTTCAGTAAATGACTTTTTTTTGAATTAAGTTATATGGTGAGTGGGTGGGTAAGTGGAGCTGAGGCTACGATAAGATTCCTTACAGTGTGGAAACAGGCCCTTCGGCCCAACAAGTCCATACTGGCCCACAACCCACCCATTCCCCTACATTTACCTAACACTACGGGCAATTTAGCGTGGCCAACTCACCTGACCCGCACATCTTTGGACTGTGGGAGGAAACCGGAGCACCCGGAGGAAACCCACGCAGACACGGGGAGAACGTGCAAACTCCACACAGTCAGTCGCCTGAGTCGGGAATTGAACCCGGGTCTCAGGCGCTGTGAGGCAGCAGTGCTAACCACTGTGCCGCCCAATAAGATTGGCCATGATCTTGGTGAATGGTGGAGCGGGCTCAAAGGGTTAGACGGCCTACTCCTGCTCCTTATTCTTATGTCATCCTTGATCCTGACAGACTGCAAACAACGCGCTTTGGAAATATAGAATACAGCAGTGGGCCATTCGGCCCGACGAGCCTCTTTCCCCAGTCAACCTGATCCTGGCCAATCATTCATCTGTTCCCACTTTCTCCCCAACACCCTTTGAACCCTGCAGCCCTAAGAACTATAGCCAATTCCTTCTTGGATACCTTCAAGGGGAGGAGATTCACTAGGTTGATTCCGGAGTTGATTCCGAGTCGCCTGATGAGGAGGGATCGTGTAAGACTGGGATTATATTCGTTGGAATTGAGAAGAATGGGGGGGGGGGGGGGGGAAATCTTATAGAGACAGATCAAATGATGAAGGGAATAGATCCGATCAAAGCAGGTAGGTGGGGCATCCCCTCAAAATAAAGGCGAGCAGGTTTAGGACGGAGTTAGGGAGGAACTTCTTCACCCCAAAGGGTTGTGAATCCGTGGAATTCCCTGCCCAGTGAAACAGTTGAGGCTACCTCACTGAATGGGCGGCACGGTGGCACAGTGGTTAGCACTGCTGCCTCACAGCGCCTGAGACCCGGGTTCAATTCCCGACTCAGGCGACTGACTGTGTGGAGTTTGCACGTTCTCCCCGTGTCTGCGTGGGTTTCCTCCTGGTGCTCCGGTTTCCTCCCACAATCCAAAGATGTGCGGGTCAGGTGAATTGGCCATGCTAAATTGCCCGTAGTGTTAGGTAAGGGGTAAATGTAGGGGTATGGGTGGGTTGCGCTTCGGCGGGTCAGTGTGGACTTGTTGGGCCGAAGGGTCTGTTTCCACACTGTAAGTAATCTAATCAAATGAATGGTTTTAAGATGAAGATAGATTTGTGAACAGGGAAGGAGTTAAGGGTGACGGTGAAAGGGTGGGTAAGTTGAACTGACCGTGATTTTAGTGGAGTGGGCTGGAGGGGGTCAGGTGGCCTACTCCTGCTCCTGTAACGGTTAGGCCTCAACCTGTCTCCTGTGGCAGAGAATTTCACAGGCTCGCCACTCTCTGGGCAAAAAACAACATTCTCCTTATCTCAGTCCTTTACCTTTAGTTGGTGACCCCTGGTTCAGGATTCCCTGGCAACATCCTCCCTGCATTTACTCTTCCTATTATAATACAACCAGAAATATTGACTCGGTTTCTCTCCCCATAGATGACGCTGTTAATTGTTTTGAGATTCCCACCCACCTTGCCCTCAGTTCCTGCATGGCTGCTGGTTCCTACAGGACAGACCTGCAGGAAAACTTGGAACTTTCGACTGGGAAGCGAGAAAGGGATAGAAAATGTGGAAATATAGACACATGATCTTAAAGATATAGGTGCTTCTTCCTTACTGGAGCAGTCAATCAGACTATGTTGCAAAGAAGGGAGCGATGCTAGCGTCCAACAGTGCACTGTTAAGTGCATCAAGAGTCATCTTTGATTTAAAGAATGGTTTCATGTGAAATTTACAGCAGAGAAACAGGCCATTTGGCCCAATTGGTCCATGATAGCGCTTATGTCCCACATGAGAATCCTTCCAACTCAACTTCCCACAAGAAGTGCAGCATGGTGGCTCAGTGGTTAACACTGCTGCCTCAGGGTCCCAGGTTCGATTCCAGCCTTGGGCGACTGTCTGTGTGGAGTTTGCACATTCTCCCCGTGTCTGCGTGGGTTTCCTCCTGGTGCTCCGGTTTCCTCCCACAATCCAAAGAGGTGCAGGTCAGGTGAATTGGCCACGCTAAATTGCCTACAGTGCATTAGTCAGAGGGGAAATGGGTCTGGGTGGGTTACTCTACAGAGGGTCGGTGTGGACTGGTTGGGCCGAAGGGCCTGTTTCCATACTGTAGGGAACCTAATCTAAAAAAAACAGTTTTCAGGATCATGAGTCTATGTTCCACTTCCTCCACATTCAGTTTCATGCTGTCTTGGTGAGTCCCACTGCCCACTGCCCAACATCGTCAGCTATCTGCTGTCACTGAGTCAATGATCGGCAGCCAAAATAAAGGAGGCCACAGCTTGAAAACACATTGCAGTTGTTGGAAGTTGGAACAAAGATAGAAATGGCAACAGGTCAGGGAGACAGAGAGTTCGGATCGATGGCCTGTGCTCAGAACTCTCATGAAAAGGTCACTGAACCCGGAACGTTAACTCTGTGTTTTTCTCTCTGCAGATGCTGCCAGACCTGCTGAGTTTCTCCAGCCACTTCTGTTTTCCTTTCTGATGGAAAGGTCACTGAACCCAAAACGTTAACTCTGTTTCTCTCTCTCTCTCTCTCTCTCTCCACAGATGCTGCCGAGTTTCTCCAGCAATTCCTGTTTACAATTTGACATAGTCTCCTATTCCGTTCTCCCTCACGTACTTACCTGGCATCTCTTTAAATACTACTCGCATTAACTATTCCCTGTGGTAGCAAATTCTATATTCCCACCACTCTCTGAGTAAAGAGGTTTCTGCTGAACTGAATGCTAATTTAATAGTGGTTAATTTATACCATTGCTAATTCCTTTTGGTGGTCAATGGTTTGTTCTCTCTCAAGAGCAGAAAGCTGCCTCTATGTTTGCCCTGACAAATCCCTCGATAACTTTAGAGATCTCTTTTGCATCACCCTCTGATCCTAAAGGATTTTGCCGGGTATGGAAGGTTTGAATTATAAGGACACATTAGATTAGATTAGATTAGATTCCCGACAGTGTGGAAACAGGCCCTTCGGCCCAACCAGTCCACACCGACCCTCTGAAGAGTAACCCACCCAGACCCATTTCCCTCTGACTAATGCACCAAACACTACGGGCAATTTAGCATGGCCAATTCACCTAACCTGCACATCGTTGGACAAGCTGGGACTTTTATTCACTGGAGCGCAGGAGGTTGAGAGGCACCCTTATAGAGATTTAGAAAATCATGAGGGGTATAAACTGAGTTATTGGCAGTTGTCATTTTCCTAGGATGGGAGATTTCAAGACTTGGAGCATGTTTTTAAGGTGAGAGGAGAGAGATTTTACAAAAGACATGAGGGGCAATTTGTTTACACAGAGGGTGGTTCATGAGTGGAATGAATTTCCTGAGGAAGTGGTGGATGTGGGTACATCTACAAGGTTAAAAAGACATTTGGATAAGGACATGAAGAGGAACGGTTTGGAGGGATATGGGCCAGGAGTAGGCAGGTGGGACTAGTTTAGTTTGGGGATTATGGTCAGCATGGACTGGTTGGGCCGAAGGGTCTGTTTCTGTGCTGTATGACTCTGAAGTGCCAGCCTATTCGGTCTTCCCTGACATAACCTTCTCAGTTCCAAGATCATGAATTTACAGTACACCTCCTCCACATTTAGTTTAATGTTCTCATGGTGAGGCCCACTGCCCACCACAATCAGGTATCTGCTCAGCTGGCAGTGATGCCAATGATCGGCAGTCAAAATAAAGGAGGTCACAACTTGAAAATGGCGCGAGCTAAACAGTACACAACTGTAAACAGAGAGAAAAGGGACAGTGAACATGATTATCCATGAGTGAATTTGACCTCTGGGTCACTCCGAGTATAAGAGCTAGGAGCAGGAGCAGGCCCTTCAGCCCCTTGCAACTACGCCCCCCATTCAACAGGATCATGGCTGATCTACCTCAACACCACCTTCCTGCCTCATCTCGATATCACTCAGTTTCCTCAGTGGCTCAAAACTCTGAGTCTTAAATGTATTTAACGATGGAACAGCCGTAATCCTCTGAGCAAGAGAATTCCAAAGACTCACAACCCTCCGCAAAGACTCCTCTCTCTCGGTCCCTAATCATGAGGCCGCGGCCCCTGTGTTCTAGATATTCCAGGCAGCAGGAGCAACTTGCTTGGTCAAGCACCACCTCCACCTCCCCCCCTCCTACCCCGCACCCCCCTTCCCCAAAGGACATGGTGCAACTCAGTGAGGTCACTTGGAAAGCTCAATGTTAAACCACGTTATTGACCTGGGTTTGATTCCAGCCTCAGGTGAGTGTCTGTGTGGCAGTGCTCTGGTTTCCTCCTACAGTCCAAAGATGTGCAGGTTCGGGTGAATTGGCCATGCTAAGTTGCCCATAGTGTCCAGGGATGCGTAAGTTAGGTGCATTAATCAGGGCTAAATGTCGGGGAATGGGTCTGGGTGGGTTACTTTTCGGAGGGTCGGTGTGGATTTGTTGGGCCGAAGGGTCTGCTTCTACACTGTGGGGATTCTACGAAGTCGAACTGAACCGAAAGAGGACTTGCATTTGTGTAGCGCCTGCCATGACTGTCGGCTGCCTCCAAAAGCGCTTCACGGGCGATGAAGCACCTTAACGCTGTTGTGACATAGGAAGCACAGCTGTCAACTCACACTCCCCGCAGGTGCGGGCTAATCCGGTTCTTTGGAAGTTGATGGAGAGGTCGAAATTCATCCGGAACACAGAGAAAAATGCCCCTTTCCTTCTTTGCCATGCACCAGAGCGCGTGGAGAGGGCCTTCGATTGACGTGTCAACGAAAAGGCAGCACCTCCCTCAGTACTGCGCTGGAGTCTCAGCCTGGAGCAGGGCTTGAATCCATTAGAATGCCCCAAACAGTGCCCCCTCCTGGACTGGAGAACACACGCAGATGTCAAGTCAACTTTGTCCTCCTGAAGTCAGAACAGTCCGGCTAAACATGGCCACCAGAAAGATGGATAATTGTGCCCAGTGAGAGTTGACACTTCCAGCACAGGAATGGGACAGCAAATTGGAAAAAGAACAGCGGAAGAGACGTGAAAAGAGATGACACGGTATTTAATCAAATTCCCTTGTTTCCTTTCTCTGAACAGCAGATAAATTGGCCCGCATTAAGTAAATCCACAAGGACAAAGTAAACAAGATAACATTCGATGGATGACTGATGTTAACAAAGTTCTGGGCTCTGCTGCACAGGAGATGTAGATCAGCAGAAAAAAGGCAAGTGATCTGGACTTTTGGAATGGAAAGTTGGGGGTAGGAAGTTCAAAGGAGGGACGTGGCTTCCTCTGTCCAGGGTGAAGCAACATAAGCAGATTTGGAGCATTAACCCTGGCAGGATATGGGGGGATCTGATTTCTTGTTCGATTTGGTGTTTTCAGGTAACCTGAGACAGCTCCTGTTAACAGACGATATGATGAATCATGGAAAAACGACAACAGGACTGCGCAATCAACGCTGCGCAAAACTCAGGGCAGAACGCTGGTGAAAAGTTGCAACGCTTCTTCACAATTTGAGGGGAACTCGTCTGGTTTGGCCACCCAGTGTTGCCGGGCAACGGAACGGGCCGCTTACTCTTCGGGTCAAGGCCTCACACTTTGAGGTCCACAAAGTCGGCATACTTCTTCACTGTTGGGGCTTTCATGCTGTTCAAAGCAACATCCTACCTTCTCAAGGACAATTCGGGATGGGGAACAGGTCCTGGCCTTGCCAGCAATGGTCATCGCCCACAGAGGGCAAAGCACAGACTCACAGAGATAGAGTCAGACAGCACGGAAACAGATCCTTCGGTCCAACCCGTCCATGCCGACCAGATATCCCTAACCTAATCTAATCCCATTTGCCAGCACCCGGCCCATATCCCTCTAAACCCTTCCTATTCATATACCCATCCAGATGCCTTTTAAATGTTGCAATTGTACCAGCCTCCACCACTTCCTCTGGCAGCTCATTCCATACACGTACCACCCTCTGTGTGAAAAAGTTACCCCTTCGGTCCCTTTCCCATCTCACCTTAAACCTATGCCCTCGAGTTCTGGAATATTTTATGATTGTCACCCACTTCAACCCCATCATCTTCAACCCTCACCATCCTCACCCCCTCATCCCCCTTCCCCCTCACCATCCCCACCCCCTCATCCCCCTTCCCCCTCACCATCCCCACCCCCTCGACCTCTCTTCCTCCTCACCATCCTCACCCCCTCACCATCCCCACCTCCTTCCCCCTCACCATCCCCACCCCCTCATCAGCCCCTTCCCCCTCACCATCCCCACCCCCTTCCCCCTCACCATCCCCACCCCCTCATCGCCCACTCACTATCCCCACCCCCTCATCGCCCCCTCACCATCCCCACCCCCTTCCCCCTCACCATCCCCACCCCCTCATCCCCCTTCCCCCTCACCATCCTCACCCCCTCATCCCCCTTCCCCCTCACCATCCTCACCCCCTCATCCCCCTTCCCCCTCACCATCCCCACCCCCTTGACCTCTCTTCCTCCTCACCAACCTCACCCCCTCACCATCCCCACCCCTTTCCCCCTCACCATCCCCACCCCCTCATCAGCCCCTTCCCCCTCACCATCCCCACCCCCTTCCCCCTCACCATCCCCACCCCCTCATCACCCCCTTCCCCCTCACCATCCCCACCCCCTCATCGCCCACTCACTATCCCCACCCCCTCATCGCCCCCTCACCATCCCCACCCTCTCATTACCCCCTCACCATCCCCACACCCTCATCGCCCCCTCACCATCCCCACCCTCTCATTACCCCCTCACCATCCCCACACCCTCACCGCCCCCTCACAATCCCCACCCCCTCATCACTCCCTTCCCCCCCATCCTCACCCCCTCATCGCCCCATCCTCGCTCACCATCCTCACCCCCTCATCAGCCCAGGAAAAAGATCTGGTTTTTTTTCACAACACCCTTCCCGTAGCAGGGAGACCGGAATTGAATGCAGTATTCCAAAAGTGATCTGAGTATTGTCCTAGTTTGGTCGAAAGAGCTGCAGTCCTTGATCAGACTGGAGAAAGTGAACAAGTAATGGACCATTATCGATGAGCTCACTGCGGGTATTCTGTTTACTAAATACACCCTCATAAAGTGTTGAAATGGAGGAGTTGGATTGGAATGGGCAAAGTTAAAAATCCCACAACACCAAGTTATCGTCTGACAGGTTCATTTGGAAGCACTAGCTTTCGGAGCGCTGCTGCTTCTGCAGGTAGCTGTCCCCACCCCTATCCTGGCCCCCACTCAGAGTGACCCCTTCTGGCCCCCTTGGCTTGGCAGAGGGTGGCACTGACCCAGGCTGTGGTACTTGTCAAATAGGGGAAGTTAATATCAGCGGGATGAATCGATGCCCTCTGTGCACCACCCATATGACCACCCACGGTTCCCTCAGGATTTGGACCAGCTGGGATTCCTCGCTTGAGCTACTAATCGGGTCATGCCCACGCGCAGCTTGGGAACGTACTGATGCTGAGAACGCGACTCCGTTAACCAGCCTCAGTTAACAAGGAATCAGACATGCTGTTCAGTTCAGGACGCTTGTTCGGAGCTCACCTGCCTCGCTTTCTCGCACGGGAACATTGACAAAATAAAAAGAGAGTCTGCCATCGATTTTTTTCTGTCATATGAACCTGTCAAATTGATGAACTCTACTTCTTTTCAGCTGACTGCAATGATTGAATGAATTTTTTAAAAAAAACATAAAATATTCCATGGTTTGCTTTACACGAATATAATGTACAGCAAGGGCTTCGCAAAAGGAAGCTGAATGCTTCATCAGTGCCCCTTCATCATCTGCTCTGATCAACGGCTGGCTTCTCATCCAGCAATGAGCATCTGCCTTCATAGTCATTCTCTGGCATCAGCCCATGTCGACATGTCAGTCAAGAACACACCACAGCACCTCTATTTCGTCCACAAAGACTCCCCCCACAGATGTACCACAGAAAACATTCGATCTGGATGGATCACAGCTTGGGACGGCAACTGCTCTGCCCAGGACTGTAACAAACTACAGAGAGTTGTGAACACAGCCCAGTCCATCACCCAAACCAACCTTCCATCCATTGGCTCCATCGACACTTCCCACTGCCTCGGGAAGACAGCCAACATCATCACAGACCCCTCCCACCCTGAGTAGACAGGCAGGAGGCTGGAAGAACACAGCAAGCCAGGAGGTGGAGATGTCAACGTTTCAGGTTAACCTTTCTTCAGGACCAGCCGAGGTTATACTCTTTTCCAGCCTCTGCTGGCGGGCAGAAGATGAAAGTTTGAACCGTCGATGAATAGCCAGGGGTATTAGAGTAGCTTTCCTACCCAGTGTGAAAACAGGCCCTGCGGCCCAGCCAGTCCACACCAACCCACTTCCCTCTGGCTAATTTAGCATGGCCAATTTATCTGACCCGCACAACTTTGGGCTATGGGAGGAAACCCACGCAGAGAGAATGTGCAAACTCCACACAGACGGTCGCCTGAGGCTGGAATCGAACCTGGGACCCCTGGTGCTGTGAGGCAGCAGTGCTAACCACTGAGCCACCATGCCAGCCCTAAAGCAAAGCCTATAGACCATGGGCACCCGCTGCAGGATGATGCCTCCATGAGCTACTTGCCGCTAAAATGGGCCAGTTGGCATATTAACCAGCAGGCAGGGCCCTGCTCCATAGGGCAGTCAGTCTGCCCACCGTCTTGTGGCATGCAAGGTACCCATCGGACAGTCAGCTTGGTGGCCAGGGAGTGTAGGCAGCCAAACACCTTCGCCCACTGCAGCCTCACCCAGCGTGTCTCAGATTGGGCTCTGGCTGCCACTTCAGGTTTGATCTCCTGCTTGGCTGCCTTTTACCCTCCCACCAGCTGAAACTGTGCCCGCTTGCTGGGCTAAAGGTTCAAGCATCTCATCGTCCCCGAAGGCTTCCAATCGGGCGGCTGCTTCTGTCAGGTTGGAGTAACTCCAGCTGTGCATCAGGAATTTATCGTGCAGGGGGGTAGTGAATTAGGTTATAGGGTGTAATAACTGATAGAAGAGAGTGATTGCTTAATAATAAAACACTATCAAGAGTCTCAATCTCTTTAAACCTCCACACAAAAAAGCTGCCCTCCCTTACTGTGTCCAGCCCTCAGTGCTTCACAGCATTTGACACAGAACCTCTGCTTTCTCAATCACTTCCCCAGTCCATACCTCCCATTGCACATTTGTTTCAAACCGCGTGTGATGTTGCAAGTCTGTCCTTTTCACGCTCTCTCCTCCTGCTCTGAGCTGCTTTGACACGTCTCGCAAAGTGCACGACCTATCGCACCCACGTGATTCAGGAAAGCTAACTAAAAAAAAACCGAAAGGACTGCGGGTGCTGGAAATCAGAAAGTAAATGCAGAAATGGCTGGAAAAGCGCAGCAGGTCTGGCAGCATCCGTGAAGAGAGAAATCAGAGCTAACCCTGAACAGGATTTGCCCGACCCGTCGCGTTAGCTCTGACTTCTCTCTTCACGGATGCTGCCAGACCCGCTGAGCTTTTCCAGCCATTTCTGCTTAAAGTGAAGTCACGTGACATCTCAAAGCCTGAGGCCTCCTCCCTTCCAATGCTTTATTTGCCACAACTGGGATTTCCAACATTATTTGAGTTGCTGGCAACTCTATTTTCTAATGTTACCTTGTGGAGGAAAAGCTGCATGGGATGGAATGGAGCCCAAATACCTAGAAAGCGGTAGAAAGTATTAGTAATGAGTTCACCTCAAACTCGGGAGGTGTGCTACTTTAAGAGAGCAGCAATCCAGCCTGGGAAACTGCTCCTCGTTGATTGGATGTACGCTTGGCTCAGCATACGTACCTCTGGATTACAGGAAAAGTTCCAATCAAAGACTTGAGCTGATAAGCTAGGCTGACACTCCTCTGCTGTACTGAGGGAGTGCTGCGCAATTGGAGGCACTGTCACAGAGTCATGGACATGGACAGCACAGAAACAAACCCTTCGGTCTAACTCGCCCATGCTGACCAGACATCCTAACCTAATCTAGTCCCATTCGCCAGCACCTGGCCCATATCCCTCCAAACCCTTCCTATTCATATACCCATCCAAATGCCTTTTAAATGTTGTAATTATACCCACCTCCACCACTTCCTCTGGCAGCTCATTCCATACACGTACCACCCTCTGTGTGAAAAAGTTGCCCCTCAGATCCCTTTTATATCTTTCCCCTCTCACCCTAAATCTATGCCCTCTAGTTCTGGACTCCCTCACCCGAGGGGGAAAAGACCTTGGCTATTTACCCTATCCATGCCCCTCATGATTTTATAAACCTCTATAAGGTCACTCCTCAGCGTCCGATGTTCCAGGGAAAACAGCCTCAGCCTGTTCAGCCTCTCCCTGTAGCTCAAATCCTCCAACCCTGGCAACATCCTTGTAAATCTTTTCTGAACCCTTTCAAGTTTCACAACATCTTTCCTGTAGCAGGGAGACCAGAGCTGAGTGCCATATTCCAAAAGTGACTGAGCCAATGTCCTGTACAGCCGCAACATGACCTCCCAACTCCTGTACTCAATACTCTGAGCAATAGCCTTTCAATAGGTTGACAAATAAAAGCCACATTTTCTCTTTCAGGTGAACATAAAAGATTGCAGGACACAATTTCAATGGAGAGCAAAGCTCAAAACATTAACTCAGTTTCTCTCTCTCTCCTCAGATACAACCAGACCTGTTGAGTTTCTCCAGTGTTCTCTGTGTCTGTCTGAGATTTCCAGTATCTGCAGGGTTTTGCTTTGATTTGAAACTCAGGTCACACTCTGGGCTGCGGTGGACCTGTGTAGTGTTAGACATTGCACATTGTGTCTAAGAGTGGTGCTGGAAAAACGCAGCAGGCCAGGCAGCATCCGAGGAGCAGGAGAATCGACGTTTCAGGCATGAGCCCTTCTTCAGGAAAGAAACGTCGATTCTCCTGCTCCTCGGATGTTGCCTGGCCTGCTGTGTTTTTCCAGCAACACTCTAGACTCTGGTTTCTAGCATCTGCAGTCCTCACTTTCTCCTAATCGCACATTGTGTCTCAATGTCTTAATTCAAAACAGTTTAATCATACAATTTGTCTTTTCATATGTTCCCTTGCCATTATAATTCAGACAAATCTGCTACCAGCCTGTGCACACCGAAAATGAAGCCTAACAGTTCACTTACTTACTTCAGAATGGAATCTTTTGAGCAATTTCTTAATCATGCAGAAGAAGTACTTGGTGTTTATTTATTATCGTCACAACCTCATTTGGTCCCATTGATTTGGACCTCATCCCAGTGCAGCAGCCTCCTGGCTGCGCAAACACAGATAGAGCGCTAACTTGGCCAAACAGCAAGGGATGCTGGGTCCATTGGCAACGTAAAGCTCTGAAGCCACAAAGCCCACACACCAGACCCAGTGCCAACACAGCAGCCAGGTGCTAATGACATTAGCATCATGGACAAAGGCAACAGGCATCCTGGACAGACATTCCCCCAACAATTTATCCACTCATCAAAGGAGAGCCTGGGCCACAAAGAAACTATAAGACCACAAGACATAGGAGCACAACTAACGCCATTCAGCCCATTGAGTCTGCTCTGCCATCCAATCATGGCTGATAAGTTTCTCAACCCTATTCTCCTGCTTTCTCCCCGTGACCCTTGATCCCCTTGATACTCAAGAACCTATCTAGCTCAGTCTTAAATGGGCGGAACGGTGGCACAGTGGTTAGCACTGCTGCCTCACAGCGCCAGAGATCTGGGTTCAATTCCCGCCTCAGGTGACTGACTGTGTGGAGTTTGCACGTTGTCTGCGTGGGTTTCCTCCGGGTGCTCCGGTTTCCTCCCACAATCACAAAGATGTGCGGGTCAGGTGAATTGGCCATGCTAAATTGCCTGTAGTGTTAGGTTAGGGGTATGGGTGGGTTGCACTTCGGTGGGTCGGTGTGGACTTGTTGGGCCGAAGGGCCTGTTTCCACACTGTAAGTAATCTAATCAAATATCCTCAATGACCTGGCCTTCCATGGCAATGAATTCCTCAGATTCACCAATCTCTGACTGAAGAAGTTTCTCCTTATCTCTGTTCTAAAAGGTCTTCCCTTTACTCTCAGGCTCTGCCTTCGGGTCCTCATCTCTTCCTACCAATCTTCCCAATGTCCACTCTGTCTTATGGTATTCGTAGTGATTTGACCACTTCAGTGTTGTGGGGACACCTGAGCAAACACATTTGGAACACTCCGGTCAGAGTGGTAGGAATTGTTTTAAGGAGAGACGCCAGGATGGAAAAGCCCCAGAAGGGGCATTCTTAATGCAAGCAAGTGGTAAATTCAGCAACGACGCCACATGGTAGGCAGGAAGAATTGGAGAGTCTGCTGATCAGCAAGAGCAAGCCACTGCAGCAGTCTCTGGCCAGCGTGACCATGGAGCAGGAGCTGTGGTCACTGAAATAACTCTACAGTGTCCCATCACCCTTTACTTACACCCACCCAGCTCCCTCACAGCCAAAGTGAACCGGACCTGTGACCCTCCTGTCAGCCGGGACTCCCTGATTAACAGCCCCAACTCATACTCTCTGGTGTGCACTGGGCTGATCGCGTTACAATCACTCCGGCCAGCACCATTGTCTTTGGTTCTGGTACCTAGACAGAAAGCCCCAAGGTCAGTCATTATTCCTGCTAATGAGTAGGTGATATAACTGATGACTCAAACAGCCTTAGGCCATAGAAACATCAGAAGGGTTAGAATTTGAAGGGGTGGACACAGATACAAGACTCACTTTCGAAAAGGAATGAGCTAACTACTTCAAGGAGCAGAACAAAAAATATAAACCACTGGGAAATGGGGAAAGGAGACTGGGACTCACTCTTTGAAAGAGCCAGGGCAGACCAGATGGGCTGAGTGGCTGTAATATTTACGAATCCATGATGTCAGCCTGTTTGAACAATGTGCCGATGTCAGGGAAAGGTCCCAGAGATCACAGCACAGCCGGTAATGTCAGCGACGGCTTCACGTCAACGCCAAAGCTCTCCTAAGACGTCGGCACTGTTTCCCTCACTGACTAGGCCCCAGGCCTCCATCACGACCAACGGTGGGCTCACTGACCCAAAGCCAGTGACAATCATCGCAGCTTCACATTGTTCTGCTGAGGACAAGCACCCGGGGAAGCGATGGCCTTGCGGTATTATCACTGGGCTGTTAACCCAAAAGAGCCACATGATGTTCTGAGGGCCTGTGTTCGAATCCCACGTTGGTAGGTGTGGAATTTGGATTCAATTAAAAAAAAAATCTGGAATCTAATGATTAAACAGGAGTCCTTCAAGGAAGGGAACTGCTGTCCTTACCTGGTCTGGCCTATGTGTGACTCCAGACCCACAGCAATGTGGTGTGCTCCCTGGAGTAGGCATTAAATGCTGGCCGAGCCAGTGATTCCCTCGGGCGATTCTTTTAAAAAATGGAACAGGCACCCATCACAAGCAGGGCAACATCCCTGCTGGATGTTACAAGATAAATGCTATCTTGTTTGTAACTCTTCCTCATCAGATCGTATTGATTTGACAGAACAGTTACAGTGTCACCTCCATTGGAGACGATACAGTGAAGGGAATCGAGGACAGGGGGCAGGATATGGGAGCTCTCAGTTCGGACTGAGCTGGGGGAAGAACGTCTCCGCTCAAAGGGTTGTGAGTCTGGGGAGTGTTGCTGAACAAAGAGACCTTTGGAGAGCAGGTTCATAGCTCCTTGAAAAGGAATCGAGGACAGGGGAGCAGGAGAGTCTCAGGATATCCAAAGGGATGTTGAATAAATTAGACAGAGGAATCGAGGGATGGGAAAGTGAAGTCAAGTCAGAAGACCAGCCATGGTCATATTGAATGTAGACAGGCAGGAGGCTGGAAGAACCCAGCCAGCCAGGCAGCATCAGGAGGTAGGGAAGTCGATGCTTTGGGTGGAACGCTCCTTCAGGACTGAAGAGGGGTTAATACCCGAAACGTCAACTTCTCCACCTCCCGATGCTGCCTGGCTGGTTCTTCCAGCCTCCTGCCTATCTACCTTGGATTCCAGCATCTGCAGGTTTCTTTTTTGTCTCTAACCAACCATGGTCGTATTGAATGGCGGAGTAGTGCTGACGGGCAGAATGGCCTGCTCCTGTTCCTTGATTCTGAGTGAGGTATAATGATGGCCTGTGCTTCCTGGGCGCCCCGTGTGTGACATTTTGCCAGTGTGTATGTCATAGAGTCATAGAGATGTACAGCACAGAAACAGACCCTTCGGTCCAACCTGTCCATGCCGACCAGATATCCCAACCCAACCTGTCAGCACCTGGCCCATATCCCTCCAAACCCTTCCTATTCATATACCCATCCAAATGCCCTTTAAATGTTGCAATTGTACCAGCCTCCACCACTTCCTCTGGCAGCTCATTCCATACATGTACCACCCTCTGCGTGAAAATGTTGCCCCTTAGATCTGGCTTAGAAAGAATGGAAATGAAGAGACATTTCTTTAGCCAGAGAGTGGTGGGCCTGTGGAATTCATTGCCACGGAACGCAGTGGAAACCGGGACTTTAAATGTCTTCAAGGCAGAGATTGACAAATTCTTAGCCTCGCAAGGAATTAAGGGATAAGGGGAGAGTGTGGGTAAGTGGAATTGAAACACCTATCAGCCATGATTAAATGGCGGAGTGGCCTCGATGGGCCGAATGGTCTTGCTTCCACTCCTATGTCTTATGGTCTTATGGTCTCTTTTATATCTTTCCCCTCTCACCCTAAACTAATGCCCTCTAGTTCTGGACTCCCCCCACCCCAAGGAAAAGACTTTGTCTATTAAACCTATCCATGCCCCTCATGATTTTATAAACCTCTATAAGGTCACCCCTCAGCCTCTGACGCTCCAGGGAAAACAGCCCCAGCCTGTTCAGCCTCTCCCTGTAGCTCAAACCCTCCAACCCTGGCAACATCCTTGTAAGTCATTTCTGAATCCGTTCAAGTTTCGCAACATCTTTTCGATAGGAAGGAGACCAGAATTGCACACAATATTCCTACAGTGGCCTAACCAATATCCTGTACAGCCGCAACATGACCTCCCAACTCCTGTACTCAATACTCTGACCAATAAAGGAAAGCATACCAAACGCCTTCTTCACTATCCTATCTACCTGCGACTCCACTTTCAAGGAGCTATGAACCTCCACTCCAAGGACTCTTTGTTCAGCAACACTCCCTAGGACCTTACCATTAAGTGTATAAGTCCTGCTAAGATTTGCTTTCCTAAAGTGCAGCACCTCGCAGTTATCTGAATTAAACTCTATCTGCCACTTCTCAGCCCATTGGCCCATCTGATCCAGAGCCCGTGGGCCAGATGTTTCTCGGTGTTAGCTCCTCCTCGGCTAACGGGCATTTCCCTGGGACAGGCACAAGTACTGGGAGTTGGCACTCTCAATATCTGCCCTCTGACCTTCCCACCGACTGCCGTCTCTGTGCAGGTCAGAGAAGGGGACCTCAGAGAGTACCGTTTGGCACAAACTACCCATCTGCCCATTGGCAGCCAAAAGGCAGCCACAGAAGTGGGAGGCCAGTTCCTATCGGGTGCCAATGATTGGAGCATTCGGGAGAAATCAAATGCAGGGGGAGGGGGGTCCCTCACCATGCCTCCAGTCAGTGGTGATAATGCCAGGGCTTTGAATCAAATACCTGATCTGGAAATACACTGTGCGATCAATCCGAGCGCGTAAACAAATCGAAATCAAAGTTACTCAAGTAAAGTCAAACTGGGCCAACATCACTTTTATTTCCCCTGTAGTAAAGCAACATGCTTCATTTTTTTTTAAACAAGACCAGGACTGTTACAAAAATTGTAGCTAACCGTGTTATGGGATTTAATTCATTAGAATTGCTTTTGACGTTTCTGCATTAGGCAAAGCAGCCTGGGGTGAGTACTCCTTTGAAATATGGCTGCTGTTATTTTATGAATTCATAATAAGAATTTATCAGGATCAAATCAAAACTTAATTGGATAAGTGACATTTACACCACGCTTTATAGATCTGGCTGCTATTTTTAGCTGTTTTGATTTAACTACAGGTGTCAGTGCTGTCTCCTGTACATTTTATCCATGGGATGCAGCAACACACATGAATCTTCAGAACACCTTCGAAATAATATCACATTCCTGTTAATTATGTTCTCAGCCATGATAAATACCAGAGCGACACAAACATTTACTGGTCCTCGTGGGCTGTGCTATACATCAAGTGTTTAATGAAAGTCTGTTGCCAGCAGGATTTCAGACATGTTCAAAATTTGCCCCTTATCCTTTAATTGCCTTCGTTTCGATGTTTTGTTTGGGTAATTGCAGTCTGTGGTTTTCATTCCATGATTTTCCGCTCAGGATGCAGAAGGATTACTGTCCGTGCTCTTTATGTAGAATCCCTCTTTTGTGGGAACAGGCCCTCCCAACCCTCGGAAGAGTATCCCCACCCAGACCCATTCCCCCCTGACTCATGCACTCAATCCACACACCCCTGAACACCATGGGCAATTTCAGCGTGGCCAATTCACCATCTTTGGATTGTGGGAGGAAACCGGAGCACCCGGAGAAAACCCACGCAGACACGGGGAGAATGTGCAAACTCCACACAGACAGTTGCCCGAGGCTGGTATTGAACCTGGGACCCTGGCGCTGTGAGGCAGCACTGCTAACCACTGAGCCACCGTGCCGCCCAAAAAATTGCTGGCCGTCCGAGTCACCCATGGTGGCAAGCCAGTAGGTACAGATGCCAATCCCAAACAAATGATCAGGAGGAGATGGTGATGTGGTAATGGCTTTGGACCAGCGGAATGTAATAAATGTGGAATTTAAATCTCAACTTCCCCGGAAGCTGACACTGTTTTTTGTCTCTTCGAAAATCCGTCTGGTTCACTAATGCCCTTGAGGGAAGGGAATCTGCCATCCGTACCCGGTCTGGCCTACTTGTGACTCCAGACCTTGCAGCAACGTGCCTGATTCTTAACCACCCTCCGAAATGACTGAGCAAGTCGCTCAGTTCAAGGGGCACTTAGGGACGGGGGAACAACTGCTCATCTGGTGCTCATGTAGCACGAACGAAATGTTTCAAAACTTCAACATGGTGGCTCCGTGAGGATTAGGGCCTGGGCTAACCATCCAGGGGCAAAGGGATGTCGGAAGGAGGAAGTCCCAAGGTGTGGTGAGGGAAATGCTTGGGCCCCATCAAGAACGGAATCGAGAGCGTGGTGCTGGAAAAGCACAGCCGGTCAGGCAGCATCCGAGGAGCAGGAGAGTCGATGTTTCGGGCATAAGCCCCTCATCAGGAATGAGGCTGCCCATCAAGAACAGGTGAGCAACAACTGTGTGTTATTGAGACAGGGATGTTGAGAGAGAGAGAGAGAGAGAGAGAAAACAAAGAGAAAGAGAGAAAGAAAGAGAGCGAAAACAAGAAAGAGAGAAACAGAAAAAGAGAGAGAAATAAATATACATACGCCAACGAACAAATAAATAAATAGATGGGCATGTGATGAGGTGGGTGGTAGTAATGACACTGTCAGGAGGAGAGAGGGAGATTTGCGTGCTCCAGGATTGGAACCGAAAAAATTCCTCGCAAACTTGAAGAAGGAAAAGAAGAATCAGAGAACAAGAGTTGATGATCGACTCCAATCCGAGGACTTGAACACACATACCAGGCCGGGGAGACCGTCTTTCGGGTGACATGGCAGCCCAAGGCCCTTCCTGCTCTCTCAGCTGCACGTCCGAATAGTGCCGCGGGGGGGTTTTTACGGAGAGTCATTCTTGGCCGCATCACGAAGAACAAGCCGTCTGCTTTTATTGCCTTCTTGTTTATGGGAGCGATTGACTGCTGTGTTGACTCCATTGCAGATATTCCATTGGTTGCAAAGCACCATGGGATACCCCGAGTCTACTTTCAAATCTCTTGACACTGTCACTGCACACTGCCAATGGAGCACTCTTCCCTGTATCTGTCTGTCGGGCATGATAGAGGGCAATAAATCACTTCCCCTGAGTTCTCTCAACCTTTCTCGCCCCTCCTCGCACTCTATCCGAGTCCAAAGTTTTCAAGAATTGCTGAAACGTTGAAGAATTGCAATGGTGTTCGACATAAATTTGTGGACCTCATGTCCATGAGTATAAGTCACCTGAAACTCCAGAACTCATTAGTCCACTAACTTACACCTTGTTCTCTAGCTAATTGATTTTCCAGCATCTTATAATAGGTCCACAATGTTCTTCAGCTGCGCATGATAAGGAACGTAGCACTAAAATTCCTGTCTCGTTTTCCTTCTTTACCTCAAAGAGCTCCACTAATTGGGGCACGTTCCCCTCCTTTGTCTGAAGAATCGCCTGCAATCTCTCACAATTATCATTCCTTTTCAAACATGACAATTGAAGGTGATGAAACTGTGTCTTTTCACAATTCCCAATGGAAGTATGGGTGCTCAGTCAAAAGTCTGGTTGAAGATTTGTAGCTCGGGTGTCCGTTGTTGTGGTTCTGTTCGCCGAGCTGGAAGTTTTTGCTGCAAACGTTTCGCTCCCTGGCTAGGGAACATCATCAGTGCTGTTGGAGCCTCCTGTGAAGCGCTGCTTTGATGTGTCTTCCGGTATTTATAAGAACAAACCACTATAAATACCGGAAGAAACATCAAAGCAGCGCTTCACAGGAGGGTCCAATAGCACTGATGTTCCCTAGCCAGGGAACGAAACGTTTGCAGCAAAAACTTCCAGCTCGGCGAGCAGAACCACAACAACGGTGCTCAGTCATTCAAAATTGAGGTCAGTGCATCATTTGGATATCAGGAAAATCATGGCACTTGGGGGCAAGGTGGGAAATGGGGTGATGGTGGTAAATCATGTACGTTCTAAACCCCGCTCCCTCATTCCTATCCTTTCTGAGAAAAGACAAGAACATCCAGCCTATCGAAACTCACACACACTCAAACTTTGCTGCATTTTGAATAACAGCTGGGGTCTCCATTTCTCTAATAATCTAAGCATTCGTCAATCTCTGGGGTGACAAAAGCCCTAAGGCTGACTGATTTCCTGGTGGTCTCTGTGACCTCGGGTCTGCCTTCCCTGCTTTATTGCAAAGGGGAGCCTGCTTGATTCCTTTCCTGATCAAAGTGTTCACCAGAAAGCCATCACGCTAATCATTTCAAACCAGCTTTCATTTTCTTATATTCTTAATAAAAATAACTCAATCTCCAGTTCCTTCACTTCAAGGAAAACCTCAAGGGCGAGGTGAATATTAATTGCAGCAGGCTTCCCTGTGTCTGCCTTTTCAAAAACATTATTTCTTACGAGGTCCTAAAAATAATTGAAAGACAATCTTAAATAATTGAAGGAGCTTATAATATTTAATGGCTCTTTACACATATACACACTCTCACACACACACTCTCTCACACAGACACATTCTCTCTCTCTATCACACACATACTCTCTCTCACTCACACACAGTCTCTGTCAAATGTACACTCTCTCTCACACACACACATTCTTTCTGTCACACGCATGCACACACACGTGCACACACACACTCTCTCTCACACACACACACTCTCTCTCTCTCTCTCACACACACATACACATAGACTCTCTCTCTATCACACATATACACCCTCCCTCTCACACACACACAAACACTCTCTCTCACACACATTCTCACACAGACATACATTCTCTCTCACGCACACATACAATTCTCTGTCTCACACTCTCCCACACACTCTCTCATACACACACACACACACTCTCTCTCTCACACACACACACACTCTTCCTCACACACACACTCTCTCTCTCTCACCCACACATACAATTCTCTGTCTCACACTCTCCCACACACTCTCATACACACACTCTCTCTCTCACACATACACACACTCTCACTCACACATACACACTCTCACTCTCTCTCTCTCACACACACACGCACACTCTCTCACACACGCACACTCACTCTCTCTCTCTTCCACTCTCTCTCTCACACACACACTCTCTCTTGCACACACACACACACACACACACACACTCCCTCTCTCTCACACACACTGACACACTCTCTCTCTCACACACACACACACACACTCTCTTTCTCACACACACTCTCTCTCTTCCACTCTCTCTCTCACACACACACTCTCTCTCTCTCACACACACACACACACTCTCTCTCACACACACACACTCTCTCACACACACCCACACACACCCACATCTCTCTCCATCTCACACACACACTCTCTCTCTTCCACTCTGTCTCTCTCTCTCTCACACACACACTCTCTCTCACACACACACACACACACACTCTCTCTCTCACACACACACACTCTCTCCCACACACACACATACACCCACATCTCTCTCCATCTCACACACACACTCTCTCTCTTCCACTCTGTCTCTCTCACACACACACACAGAGTCACACACACACACAATATTGAGGATTTTTAATGTTCGAAGCTGTCATTCTGAAAAGGTAAAATGACATTGAATATGGGGCAGTGGGGTCAGAATCAAGTTCACCTCAGCAGCATCCTGCATCCCATTCCCCGCGGTTGCCAAAAGGTTAATAGTCTTTGTCCCTATTCACTGCTGAGCTGCCAAGGTTCGCCACTCCAGTTATCGAAGGCAGCTCCATTTCTGGCCTTTGAAGGGAATTCGATAGCTGCACGATTCCCTTGTCTCTTCGAAGGTGACCTAAGCCGAGGCCTTTGTCAGCGATTCTCATGGCAGGACTGAGAGGCATGCAGTCACTGAGGTACTTCTGCGCCAACTCACTGCCTTGCATTACACAGTGGCCTCAAAATATCTGAACCTGCAGCTTTTTCTGTGTAAATGTATATACAAACAAGAGGGGATGACTGGCTCATAGGAGGGAGCAGGTGAGGGGTTGCTTCGGAAGGAATATGCAGACTCACACAGGGACTTGTAGGGACATGAGGCAGAATCATCAGGCCATACAGCACGGAAACAGACCCTTCAGTCCACTCGTCCATGCCGCCCAGTTATCCTAACCTAATCTAGTCCCACCTGCCAGCACTTGGCCCATATCCCTCCAAACCCTTCCTATTCATATACCCATCCAGAAGCCTTTTAAATGCTGTAATTATACCAGCCTCCACCACTTCCTCTGGCAGCTCATTCCAGACACATACCACCCTCTGCGTGAAAACGTTGCCCCTCAGGACCCTTTTATATCTTTCCCCTCTCACCTTAAACCTATTCCCTCTAGTTTTGGACTCCCCCACTGCAGGGAAATGACCTTGTCTGTTTGTCCTATCCGTGCCCCTCATGATTTTATAAACCTCTATAAGGTCACCCCTCAGCCTCCGATGCTCCAGGGAAAACAGCCCCAGCCTGTTCAGCCTCTCCCTATAGCTCAAACCCTTAACATCCTTGTGAATTTTTTCTGAACCCTTTCACAACATCCTTCCTATAGCAGGGAGACCAGAATTGCACACACATCCAAAAATGTCCTGTACAGCTGCAGTGTGACCTTTCAACTCCTATATTCAACACACTGATCAATCAAGGCAAGTGGACTAAACACCTTCTTCACTATCCTAGCTAACCATGACTCCACTTTCACGGAGCTATGTACTTGCACCTCTCGGTCTCTCTGTTTGACAACACTCCCCAGGGCCCATCAGGGTGGCATAGTGAGCACCACTGCCTCACAGCGCCAGGGACCTGGGTTCGATCCCAGCCTTGGGTGACTGTCTGTGTCGGGTTTGCATGTTCTTCCCTGTATGGGTTTCCTCCTGCAGTCCAAAGATGTGCAGGTTAGGGTGGATTGGCCATGGGAAGTGCAGGATGGGGTGGGATGCTCTTCAGAGGGTCAGTGTTAACTCAGTGGGTAGAATGGCCTGCTCCCACACTGCAGAGGTTCGATGATTAAGTGTAGAAGTCCTGTCCTGATCTGCCTTTCCAAGATGCAATAGCTCACATTTTATCTGAATTAGACGCCATCTGCCACTCTTTGGCCCATTGGCCCACCTGATCAAAGTCAATTAAAGCCAATGAAATTCAGAAGGGCATCCAGAGGGGTTAAAGAATCATAGGCTCCCCACTGTGGATTCAGGCCATTCGGCCCATTGAGTCCACACCGAGGGTTGGCAAAGGGTTTTGAGAGAGTAGAGAATGGACAATGGCAACTCAAAGGACTGCAGATGCTGGAGGTCAGAGTCGAAGGTGTGGTGCTGGAAAAGCACAGCAGGTCAGGCAGCATCTGAGAAGCAGGAGAATCGACGTTTCGGGCAAAAGCCCTTCATCAGGAATGGCAACTAGGTCCAGAGGGAGGAAGGATGTTGTGGAACTTGAAAGGGTTCAGAAAAAATTTACAAGGATGTTGCCAGGGTTAGAGGGTTTGAGCTATAAGGTGAGGCTGAACAGGCTGGGGCTGTTTTCCCTGGAGTGTCGGAGGCTGAGGGGTGACCTTATAGAGGTTTACAAAATCATGAGGGGCATGGGTAGGGTAAATAAACAAAGTATTTTCCATGGGGTGGGGGAGTCCCGAACTAGAGGACATAGGTTTAGGGTGAGGGGGGAAAGATATAAAAGGGACCTAAGGGGCAACTTTTTCACACAGAGGGTGGTACGGGTATGGAATGAGCTGCCAGAGGAAGTGGTGGAGGTGCTGGTACAAGTACAACATTTAAAAGGCATCTGGATGGGTATATGAATAGGAAGGGTTTAGAGGGATATGGGCCAAGTGCTGGCAAATGGGACTAGATTAGGTTAGGATATCAGGTCAGCACGGACAAGTTGGACCGAAGGGTCTGTTTCAGTGCTGTACATTTCGATGCCTGTAAGAAGGGTTCAGAAATGTGAGCTAACCACTAACAAATCAAAGAAAGGGTTCACGAGGGACATCTTTACACAGAGTGTGTGTGCATGTGAGATTGACTGTCACATGGAGTAAGGAACACTGCACTGTTTATGATCACATTTGAGTCCCACTAAAGGGAGCCGGAGTTCCACAAATGTAGAGCGGGTAGCTTTTGTTTTTGCATTTATTCACGGGATGAAGGTGTCACTTGCTCTGCCAGCATTTAGGGCCCATCCCTAAGTTAAGAGTCAACCCCATTGCTGTGGGTCTGGAGTCACATATAGGCAAGACTAGGTAGGGATGGCAGTTTCCCTCCCTGAAGGACATGAGTGAAACAGATGGGCTGTTCTGACGATTGACAGTGGGTTTATGGACATCCTTAGACTTTCCTTTCTAGGTATTTATTGAAGTCAAATTCCAACATCTGCTATAGCAGGATTTGAACCCAGGTCCCCAGAACATTAGCTGGGTCTCTAGATTAGCAGTCTACTATTAATACCACTAGGCCATTGCCTCCTGGAATGCAAAATCTAGCACCACTCAGCCAGGCCTTGGCTCTGTGCTGTGGAATCCTTATCATTCTGGACCTGTGGCTCAGGCCTACCTGTGAACTGTGAAAAGAGCTTCATTATTTCACCGTGTAATCTCGTGTCAAAGGCCTACGAGAAAGTGAAGCAGCATAGGTAGTGTTCCTGACCATCCTAAATCTTCAGGCCTGAAAAAAAATCCACTTCAATTGTAACCCCAAGCAGATTTTGAGCATCGGTGGGGGGGGGGGGGGGGGGGGGGGGGTTAAGGATTGAGTGTGAAAGGAAATTGCTGACCCTAAGCTTTTTTTTTTGAGGAGGTGGGGGTGGTTGCTAGGAGAAGGGAGACAAATAATGTTTAAACCCAGGTCCCCTGTGAATGCTTCTGACCATTCCAATCTTTCATTTCAGCTTTGAAACTGTTTAAATTCAACCATCTCACACCCGATTTCTCTCTCCTTTCCATCCACATTATTTGTTATTAATTGTCCCCTCACTTTACACATGCCCTATGCAGTCTTCCTTTGATACCTTCAGCAGTAGCCGAGAAATCGCACTGGATTTCTTGTTATGCTTGAGGGTGCTGAACACTCATGTACCAGCAGAGAGAGTCTGCTGAGAAGAGGTAATGAAAGGTTCAAACTTAACAGCGTTCAACAATAGTCACACAAGCCGTGAACAAAACTGCCGAGCAAGCGTCAAAAGATTATTTTGCAGCGTTCTCGCTGAGATTGGTACAGATGAATCGTAGCTATCTCGGATCACAATTTGTCTTTGCATGCAGATCAAGCATTTTCTCCTCAGCAATCCCTCAGTGAGACTTGCCCTATTTATATCCTGGACGGCCACAACCTCCCAGAAAGACGTCTCTCTGGGACAGACCACCAACACTACTACGTGGCACATTATCTTGGACAAGTCCAGTCAAGCAAGAGCTCAGTCTCCAAATGTATTTATTTATTCACTTGTGGGCGTCACTAGCTGGGCCCAGCATCTACTGCCCCGTCCCTAGTTGCCCCTTGAGAAGGTGGAGGTGAGCTGCCTTCTCCAATCGCTGCCGTCCCCCTGCTGTAGGTTGACCCACTATGTCCCTTAGGGAGGGAATTCCAGGATTTTGACCCAACGGCACTGAAGGAATTTCCAAGACACGTCACCTTTGTGACAAATGGTCATTGTTGAGGTTCTGTTCGCCGAGCTGGGAATTTGTGTTGCAGACGTTTCGCCCCCTGTCTAGGTGACATCCTCAATGCTTGGGAGCCTCCTGTGAAGCACTTTTGTGATCTTTCCTCCGGCATTTGAGGTGGTTTGGATCTGCCGACCACTGCAGCGGGCAGCTGGAACTGACAACCGGAAGCGGCAGATTCAAACCACTACAAATGCCGGAGGAAAGATCACAGAAGCGCTTCACAGGAGGCTCCCAAGCACTGAGGATGTCACCTAGACAGGGGACGAAACGTCTACAACACAAATTCCCAGCTCGGCGAACAGAACCACAACAACGAGCATCTGAGCGACAAATCTTCTCACAGACTTTGAACAAATGGTCATCTTTATGTTCAAACCCCTCCAGGCGTAGTCCCCTCCCTATCTCTGTGATTTTCTCTAATTCTAGTCTCAGCCACTTGCAAATTTATTTGTTCTAAATTAATGGCCACGTGCCATTAATTGCTCGGAATCTAAGCTCTAAAGTTTTCCACCATAAAACTCTGCCCCTCTCTCTCTCTCTTTTCTCTTTCAAATTTCTCCTTGAAACTGACCTTCTAAACCAACCGCACGGTCGAATATCTCCTTCAGTGGTTTGGTCTGATAAAGGTCCCTTCAGGTAGCCAGAGGTCATTTTACTGCGTTAAGGAATTGTCGTAAATGCCAAAACAACGCCTGAAAAAAACCACCACTTCTCAGTGTCGTCCCACGCTAACTCTGTTTCTCTCGAACAAATGCTGCCAGACCTGCTGAGTTTCTCCAGCACTTTCTGCTTCTTTTCCAGTTTCCCAACCTCGGCAGTATTTTCGATTCTATCCCCATTGTTGTAACAACAGGACAGTAATCAGCCTTCCCTTCAGTGGTGCTGGGTCAAAATCCTGGAGTCCAAAAGGCAACGGGAGTCGACTTCTGTCAAGTCGACTGCAACCCCACCCCCACCTTCTCAAGGTGCTGCTAGTGACGCCTGTATCATGTTGAAAAAAGCTGTCCTCAATAACTCAAAGAACTTATCACTTGTTACACAGCTCCAGTGACCACACTAATGTGATTGCAATGGAGGGGCTACAGAGGAGATACACCAAGAACAAAAGGGGGGGGGGGGCAATGTTTAAAGTGAAAGGCGGGGGGTTGAGAGGGGGCTTTATTTTCACCCCCAGGGTGATGGCGGGGTCTGGAATGCACTGCCTGGGAGGGCCCGTGGAGCTGGGAAACCTCACAACCTTCAAAAGGTACTTGGCTGAGCACTTGAAAGGTCATAACATCGAAGGCTTCGGGCCTGAAATGATTGCACATGGGCCAGTATCACGTCAACAAGTCAGTCGTTATTTACAAGTGTACAGGGCACTGGCTGTGGCCAATCCGCTCCGAGTCTGGAAGTGAGCAGACTCCAAATTCCCCTTATTTCTATCTGTCAGCCAGGGCTCCCTGATTGGCCCCAGGTTAAAAAAAAAACTACGGTTAGGGATCTCAGTCAATAAGATCCACCTGGTTCCGAGCACAACAGGGCCTAGTGTGGGAAAGTGGGACCCAGAGTAGATTTAGTGTCGTTTCTGTCAGTGCAGACTGGAATAACCGAAGGGCCGCTGTGATTCTATGTTGGGGTCTGCCCTTCCACAGCACTCCCCATTCCTGATACTAGCCCTTCCTTGCATCGTTTTTTGCCCCCGTCTGTCCCCAAGCCCTGCCTGCTGACCAGAGAGGTGGGGTAAAGAGTGCGATGATTCGAATTCAATAGGGCTTTTACTGTCACATGTACTCAAGTACAGGGATACAGGAGGGCAGTGCAACGTCACCATTTCCAGCGTCGTCTCACAAATAAGTCAAAGGTTCAGCATTACACTCCTTCTAAAGCAGAGAACGAGAGAGAAAGAAATAAAAGCTGAAGGACCTTCACTATCCCTTCCCTCCATGCCGGCAGTCCCCACACTGCCCCTCCCCTCGAGGCCAGGAGTCCCCACACTGCCCCTTGGCTCGAGGCCGGGAGTCCCCATACTGCCCCTCGGCTCGAGGCTGGGGGGTCTCCACACTGCCCCTCCCCTCGAGACCGGGAGTCCCCCACACTGCCCCTCCCCTCGAGACCGGGAGTCCCCATACTGCCCCTCGGCTCGAGGCTGGGGGTCTACACACTGCCCCTTGGCTCGAGACCGGGAGTCCCCCACACTGCCCCTCCCCTCGAGGCCGGGAGTCCCCCACACTGCCCCTTGGCTCGAGGCCGGGAGTCCCCCACACTGCCCCTCCCCTCGAGGCCGGGAGTCCCCCACACTGCCCCTTGGCTCGAGGCCGGGAGTCCCCCACACTGCCCCTCCCCTCGAGGCCGGGAGTCCCCCACACTGCCCCTTGGCTCGAGACCGGGAGTCCCCCACACTGCTCCTTGGCTCGAGACCGGGAGTCCCCCACACTGCCCCTCCCCTCGAGGCCGGGAGTCCCCCACACTGCCCCTCCCCTCGAGGCCGGGAGTCCCCCACACTGCCCCTCTCCTTGAGACCGGGAGTCCCCCACACTGCCCCTTGGCTCGAGACCGGGAGTCCCCCACACTGCCCCTCCCCTCGAGGCCGGGAGTCCCCCACACTGCCCCTCCCCTCGAGACCGGGAGTCCCCCACACTGCCCCTTGGCTCGAGGCCGGGAGTCCCCCACACTGCCCCTCTCCTCGAGACCGGGAGTCCCCCACACTGCCCCTTGGCTCGAGACCGGGAGTCCCCCACACTGCCCCTCCCCTCGAGGCCGGGAGTCCCCCACACTGCCCCTCTCCTCGAGACCGGGAGTCCCCCACACTGCCCCTTGGCTCGAGACCGGGGGTCCCCCACACTGCCCCTCCCCTCGAGGCCGGGAGTCCCCCACATTGCCCCTTGGCTCGAGACCAGGAGTCCCCCACACTGCCCCTCCCCTCGAGGCCGGGAGTCTCCACCATGCCCCTCCCCTCAGGACCAGGATATCCCACACTGCCCCTGCCCTCAAGGACGGGAGTCCCCACACTGCCCCTCCCCTTGAGACCAGGAATCCTCACACTGCCCCTGCCCTCAAGGCCGGGAGTCCCCACACCGTTCCTCCCTCGATGCCGGGAGTCCCCACACTGCCCCTCTCCTCGAGGCCGGGAGACCCCACACTGCCCCTGCCCTCGAAGCCGGGAGACCCCACACTGCCCCTGCCCTCGAGGCCGGGAGTCCCCACACTGCCCCTGCCCACGAGGCCGGGAGTCCCCACACTGCCCCTGCCCACGAGGCTGGGAGTCCCCACACTGCCTCTGCCCTCGAAGCCAGGAGTCCCCGCATTGCCCCTGCCCATGAGGCCGGGAACCCCCACACTGCCCCTGCCCATGAAACCGGGAGACCCCACACTGTGCCTCCCATCGAGGCCAGGAGACCCCGCATTGCCCCTGCCCATGAGGCCGGGAACCCCCACACTGCCCCTGCCCATGAGGCCGGGAGACCCCACACTGCCCCTCCCCTTGAGACCAGGTGTCCCTGGAGTCCATGCTGGGTCGACAGTACGGATTGCACGCGAAAGGTCCTTGCTGGGTTGTGATGAGAGATTTTGCAAATACAAGGTTATATTTGGCTTGAAAAGCTCACCCTCCTCCACGTCATTTATTATTATTAGTAAGAAACATCGTGATGTTATTTAAACCCTTCCCCGAACACTGTGGGCAGCTTGTGAGAGCACATAATTCATTTTGAGTGTTTATTTTCTCCACTCTCAAGTTAATTACGGCTTGCAGAAAATAAATAACATTCACTCCCGCTCCATAAAGCCCAATATTGCAAAGCACTGCGGTCTGGAACCCTTCGAAACCTTTCCTATATTTTTATCCATAATTCTAGGTTTTATCACTGCGCAGTGGGAGCTAATAATTACAGTTACTGGGGGGGTATAATTATTGTAAAAAGACCTTTTTTTTTTGCCAGGCTTTGCACTCATTTGATATGTACACAAGGTCCGTTCCAGGTATGACTGCCAACTCCTCTCCTTCTCGGCCAGCATGGCGCACTGCAAGTGCTTGGCAACACTTTTGCTTGCCAACTTCAAGCGGGCACTGAGGACAGTCCAAACCACTATTGCACCAAGGAGAGATCTGTGCCATGGGACAGTTCTCCAGAATGTTAAGTAGCGCAGCCAGGGTTAACAACGGAATTAAAATTAGCAGCGATGCTGAAGTTAGGATAAATGAACTCCATGGGGAAATTACTTTTATAATTACATATTCGAGGCTTTTCAGCGACAGCGAAGCTTTCTCCTTCCTTTGGTGAGGACATTCTGAGCTCGCTTTCGCCAAACTGCCCCGGCAATTGTCTCTGATGTTAAGGGTCTGCGATGCCACCACTGCTTTTCCCGCCACCTTCGTTATAAGCTCAACACCATCGCGAAAGGGGATACAGTGCGAAGACGTGTCGGAAAGAACATCCCCCTTTCATTCCATCAAGCCCAGTCACAGTGATGGCGCGGTATAGCACTGCAAATGGAAAAGTGCTGGAAATCACAGCAGGTTGGGCGGCCTCCATGGAGAGAGAGTTGAGATGACTCCTCGTCAGAGCCAGACCTGCCTCTGACCTTGGTTAGGCCACAGCTGGGGTCCAACAGCACAGAGACCTTGGGCCCATACTGGTCCATGCTGACCAAAATGTCTATCCACGCTGACTCCATTTCCCTGGCCCATATCTTTCCTATCTGTGTGTTTTGAGTACTGTGCGCAGCGCTGGTCCACACACTATAGGAAGGAAGTGATTGCATTAGAGAGGGTGCAGGACATTGCCTGGATTTTCTCTCTCTGGAGAGAGCCTAGATTGGCTGGGGTTGCTTTCATCGGAGCACAGGAGGCTGGGGAAGGGGGAGAGGGTATATGACTGAGGTGTCCTGATGACAGGCTTATGCCCGAAACGTCGATTCTCCTGCTCCTCGGCTGCTGCCCGACCTGCTGCGCTTTTCCAGCGCCACACTCTTCAACTCTGATCTCCAGCATCTGCAGTCCTCACTTCGTCCTGAGGTGTGCAAAGCTCTGAGAGAAGGTAAATAGGGAGAAGCTTTTCCCCTTAGGAGAGGGGTCAGGAACCAAGGGGCACAGCTCTAAGGGAAGGGGCAGGAGGTTTCGAGGAGGTTGAGGGTAAATTTTATGTCACCCAGAGTATGGTGAGTATCTTGGAACTCACTGCCTGAAAAGATTGTAGAGTCAGGAGCATAAAACACAGGAGGGGTATTATTCAGCTGGAGAGGGGTCAGAAGAGAGTTACCAGGATGTTGCCGGGTCTAGAAGGTTAGAGTTATAAAGAAAGGCTGGATCTTTCTTCACTGGAGCGTCGGAGGTTGAGAGGCGACTTGATAGAGGTTTATAAAATCACGAGGGGTACAGACAGGCTCAATGGTAGTTGTCTTTTTCCTAGGATGATGGATTTCAGAACGGGGGGACGCGTTTTTAAGGTGAGAGGAGAGAGATTTTAAAAAGACGTGAAGGGTGAATATTTTTACACAGAGGGTGGTTCGCAAGTGGAATGAGCTTCCTGAGGAAGTTTTAGATTACTTACAGTGTGGAAACAGGCCCTTCGGCCCAACAAGTCCTTACTGACCCGCCGAAGCGCAACCCACCCATACCCACATACCCCTACATTTACCCCTTACCTAACACTACGGGCAATTTAGCGTGGCCAATTCACCTGACCCGCACATCTTTGGACTGTGGGAGGAAACCGGAGCACCCGGAGGAAACCCACGCAGACACGGGGAGAATGTGCAAACTCCACACAGTCAGTCGCCTGAGGCAGGAATTGAACCTGGATCTCTGGCGCTGTGAGGCAGCAGTGCTAACCACTGTGCCACCGTGCCGCCCACAAAGTGGTGGATGTGGGTACAGTTATAACGTTTAAAAGGCATTTGGATAAATACATGAACAGGAAAGGTTTGGAGGGATATGGGCCAGGAGCAGGCAGGTGGGACTAGGTTAGTTTGGGGATTATGGACTGGTTGGACCAAAGCACTGTTTGTGTGCTGTATGACTCTCTGACTCTCAGTATTTAGATGAGCATTGGAACGCCACAGCAGACCAGGCTACAGGGCAAGAGCAGGGAAATGGGATGAGAATAGGGGAGATGTTTGATGGCCAGCATGGACACATTGGGCCAAAGGGTTTTTCACCCCCACGCTGTTAAAAACGATGACTCTAATCTACCCGTGAGAGAGCTGTTTTGGCAAGCACCGATTACTCATCAAAGGGGGAATGGAGCAAAGCAGCAGAATAAACGTCCGAGTGTCAACTCAAACACGTCACACTGTTTCGCTTTCCACAGTTGTCGCCGAGCATCTCCAGCACTTTCGCTTTCTGACATTACCAGCCGCCATTTCTTAGCGAATACACCAAATTTGGTGTCAGTAGTAAGCGGCAGATGGTCTGAATAATTTATTTTGACCATGGTCAACTGTCCCTCGAGGGACCTCCTCCCTCCTATGTTTGGTCAGTTTTGCTGGTGATAGTTTTCCGCTGAGTGAACGGGCTCAGCCAGCGATCGATAAGCACACATTCCCCCAACTTTCCCAGTGAGTTTCCACCTTGTCTGTTTGATGTGATTCGACGACGATCCATTCACAGCACGAAAGAGGGAATCCAAGACAAATCATGCTTCACACACTGAAGCAGATGAATAAACTCACTTGAAGTTAAAGGCTTTTGATGTCAGGCTGGAATTGATAGAGGATCTGCGAACATCCATTTGGAAAGAACAAATTTGCACGTTCCACAGTCACGAGGCACCTCAAAGCACTGAGAGTCAGACAATCACTACAGCTGGCCATTCGGCCCACTGGGTCCACACTGGCCCACCAAGGAGCATTCCTCCCAGACCCATCCAATCCCTGCAACACTGCAATTCCCATAGCTAACCCACTGTGTCTGTACATCCCTGGGCACTATGGGACAATTTAGCACGGCCAATCCACCCTAACCTGCACATCCCTGGGCACTACGGGACAATTTAGCACGGCCAATCCACCCTAACCTGCACATCCCTGGGCACTATGGGACAATTTAGCACGGCCAATCCACCCTAACCTGCACATCCCTGGGCACTATGGGACAATTTAGCATGGCCAATCCACCCTAACCTGCACATCCCTGGGCACTATGGGACAATTTAGCACGGCCAATCCACCCGAACCTGCACATCCCTGGGCACTATGGGACAATTTAGCACGGCCAATCCACCCTAACCTGCACATCTTTGGACTGTGGGAGGAAACCGGAGCACCCGGAGGAAACACATGCAGAATGCGCAAACTCCACACAGACAGTCGCCCGAGGGTGGGATCGAACCTGGATCCCTGGCGCCATGAGGCAGCAGGGCTAACCACTCAGCCACTCACTTGTCGGCCTATGAATTCAATTTAAAGCGATGAAATATGACGCAACAGCCCAGTGACACACAGGAAGCTCCCACAAGCCACAGAGTGACTGCCCAGATAACGCTGCTCTCGTGATGTGAGCTAAAGGGACAGACACTGATCAGGACACTAGACCCTGCCCAGTGTGGTCCTCAGACATTCACCCCCAAATGGTTGGAAGTTTATCCCCAGCCTCTGCTCGGTTAAAGACAGTGATTGATCTCACTGTTTTAATGAAGGCAAAGGGTCAAACAGGGGTCACCAGAAGGCTGACACCACCTTGGATAATGCAGTCCCAGCTCATTTGAACCAGACCTTGAGGCAGCAGACAGTACTCCCCAAAGCAGTGATTTGGAGGCGAATCAGAAAATGGTCCAGGCAAAACCATCTGCAAACACAGGACACTGTTCAGCTCATTTGCAGAGTGACGCAGTCAGTTCTCAACTTAAAACTGGTGATGAACTTTGAGAAATAATCTTTTTACTTAGTAAGGATAAGAAAAGAACGAGCAGTCCTCCTCCAGACCCAACACAGCTTCCCTCTGTATCTCCCCTCCTCCTCCAGTCCCAACACAGCTTCCCTCTGTATCTCCCCTCCTCCTCCAGTCCCAACACAGCTTCCCTCTGTATCTCCCCTCCTCCTCCAGTCCCAACACAGCTTCCCTCTGTATCTCCCCTCCTCCTCCAGCCCCAACACAGCTTCCCTCTGTATCTCCCCTCCTCCTCCAGTCCCAACACAGCTTCCCTCTGTATCTCCCCTCCTCCTCCAGCCCCAACACAGCTTCCCTCTGTATCTCCCCTCCTCCTCCAGTCCCAACACAGCTTCACTCTGTATCTCCCCTCCTCCTCCAGTCCCAACACAGCTTCACTCTGTACCTCCCTTCCGTAGCCAGCACTCCCAACCTGGTTCCTAACATTCACTCATTGTCGGATCCCCTACAGTGTGGAAGCAGGCCATTTTGTCCATCAAGTCCACATCGACCCTCCGAAGAGCATCCCATCCTGACCCAACCCGCTCTCCTAGCTCTGCATTTCCCGGGCCTTACTGAGCTGTTCTGCAAATCCCTTATTTCGCACCTTCACATGGCCAACCCGCCCTACCCTGTACTTCCTTGGACACTATGTGACAATTTAGCATGCCTAATCCACCCTAATTTGCACTTCCCTGGAAACAATGGGCAATTTAGCATGGTTAACCTACCCTAACCTGCACATCCCTGGGCACTATGGGACAATTTAGCATGGCCAATCCACCCTAACCTGCACATCCCTGGACACTATGGGACAATTTAGCATGGCCAATCCATCCTAACCTGCACATCCCTGGGCACTATGGGACAATTTAGCATGGCCAATCCACCCTAACCTGCACATCCCTGGACACTATAAGTAATGTAGCACGGCCAATCCACCCTAACCTGCAAATCCCTGGACACAATGGGCAATTTTGTCATGGCCAATCCACCCCAGCCTACACATCCATGGATACTTGTGCCAGGAGACTGGACAATAGCAAATGTTGTTCCCTTGTACAAGAAGGGGAGTCGAGACAATCCTGATTATTATAGACCAGTGAGCCTTACTTCGGTTATGGGTAAAGTGTTGGATAGGATATATAATCATCTAGAAAGGAATAAGTTGATGAGGGCAGTCAACATAGTTTTGTGAAGGGTAGGTCGTACTTCACAAACCTTACTGAGTTCTTTGAGAAGGTGACCAAACAGATAGATGAGGGTAAAGCAGTTGATGTGGTGTATATGGATTTCAGTAAGGCATCTGATAAGGTTCCCCACGGAAGGCTATTGCACAAAATAAAGAGGCATGGGATTGAATGCAATTTAACAGTTTGAATCAGACATTGGCCAGCTGTAAGACGATAGAGAGTGGTGGTTGATGGGAAATGTTCATCCTGGAGTTCAGTTACTAGTGGTGTACCGCAAAGATATGTTTTGGGGCCACTGCTATTTGTCATTTTTATAAATGACCTAGATGAGGGTGTAGAAGGACGGGTTAGTAAACCTGGTCATGACACTAAGGTCGGTGGAGTTGTGGATAGTGCAGAAGGATGTTGTAGCTTACAGAGGGACATAGATAAGCAACACAGCTGGGCTGAGAGGTGGCAAATGGAGTTTAATGCGGAAAAATGTGAGGTGATTCACTTTGGAAGGAGCAACAGGAATAAAGAGTACTGGTGAGATTCTTGGTAGTGTAGATGAACAGAGAGATCTCGGCATCCAGGTACATAGCTCCCTGAAAGTTGCCACCCAGGTTGGTAAGGCTGTTAAGAAAGCGTATGGTGTGTTAGCTTTTATTGGTAGAGGAATTGAGTTTTGGAACCATGAGGTCATGCTGCAGCTGTACAAAACCCTGGTGCGGCCGCACTTGGGTTCTGGTACAGTTCTGGTCACCGCATTATAGGAAGGACGTGGAAGCTTTGGAAAGGGTTCAGAGGAGATTTACTCGGATGTTGCCTGGTACGGAAAGACAAGGTACTGTGGGCAAACGCCGACTTTAGGCTCTTCCTGCCTCAGGCATTTGGCAAAACACACCTCATTAACAGGAATTGTTAGAGTTGGTAGACAGAAGCATCTCTCCATTGGTGAGACAGTCAAAGGCAAGGGGCCCTCAGACTTAAAAATCAGGGTCAGGGAAGTAATGAGCACCTCATTTACCTCTCAGTCTGTGGGAAGGTGGCATTAGCTGGACAGGGCACTATTTTCATGAGGTGCCATGGTCAGTCATCATATTGAACTGAAAATGTGTTGCTGGAAAAGTGCAGCAGGTCAGGCAGCATCCAAGGAACAGGAAATTCGACGTTCCAGGCCAGAGCCCTTCATCAGGAATGAGGAAAGTGTGTCCAGCAGGCTAAGATAAAAGGTAGGGAGAAGGGACTTGGGGGAGGGGGCGATGGAGCTGTGATAGGTGGAAGGAGGTCAAGGTGAGGGTGATAGGCCGGAGTGGGGTGGGGGCGGAGAGGTCAGGAAGAAGATTGCAGGTTAGGAAGGCGGTGCTGAGCCTTTAACTCCCCCTCCCACTCCACCAAGGACACGCAGGTCCTTGGACTCCTCCATCGCCAGACCATAACAACAAAAGCCGAATCCCTCGAACTCAGCACCGCCCTCCTAACCTGCAATCTTCTTCCTGACCTCTCCGCCCCCCACCCAACTCCGGCCTATCACCCTCACCTTGACCTCCTTCCACCTATCACATCTCCATCACCCCTCCCCCAAGTCCCTCCTCCCTACCGAAACGTCGAATTTCCTGTTCCTTGGATGCTGCCTGACCTGCTGCGCTTTTCCAGCAACATATTTTCAGCTCTGATCTCCAGCATCTGCAGACCTCACTTTACCCATCATATTGAACCCTCAAGGGAGAAAGGGTTTGTTCCCATTTTGAACTTTGAATCCCTACAGTGTGGAAACAGGCCATTCAGGTCTTCACTGACTCTCCAAAGAACATCCTACCCGGACCTAATCCTGTATGATTCATCTAACCAAAACATCCCTGCACGCAATGGGCAATTTAGCCTAACCTGCACCTGAGGAAACCCATGCAAACTTGGGGAAGATGTACAAACTCCACACAGACAGTCTGTCTCAAGCTGGGATCGAACCCAGGCAGCAGTGCTAACCACTGAGCCACCAGGCAGCTCAAGTTGGCTTGCTGTTTGCTTTCCTGAAGACAGCCTGTGGCAGCTCTTCAGCCAGAATGACACAAGGAAGCCTGCAAATCCTTTCGAAGCACATTTCACAATTCAAGTCGAGCCTTTATTTTAACTCTGCTGTGGCACTTGGCCCTTTCTACTGCTGGCTAGTGAGAATCTGTCAATCTCAGCATTACAGTGATTCAGTGAGCTGGGCACCTAGTGCCTTTTGAAGGAGACAAATCCACAATTCAACCACTTTTACACGAAGAAAGCCGAGGTGGCTGTATGGGGTGGCAGAGTGGTTAGAACTGCTGCCTCACAGCGCCAGGGACCTGGGTTCAATTCCAGCATGGGTGACTGTCTGTGTGGGGGTTTGCACATTCTCCCTGTGTCTGTGTGGGTTTGCTCTGGTTTCTTCCCGCAGGTGAGGGTGGATGGGCCGTGCTAAATTTCCTGTAATGTGTAGGTTAGGTGCATTAATCCGAGTTAAATGTAGAACAATGGGGATTGGGTCCGGGTGGGATAACTCTTCAGAGGGTCAGTGTGGATGCATTGGACCAAAGGGGCTGTTGCCACACTTTTGGGAGTCTAAGATAAGATCCCCTTGAATAGCCTGCCTCCATTTTTAAGCTCAGGTCTTCCAACCTAAACTTGCCCAACTGCCCCGCCAATAGAGAAAGGGTTTCTCTCAAACTAACCCCTTACAGTCATACAGCACAGATACAGACCCTTCGGTCCAACTTGTCCATGCTGGCCAGGTTTCCCAATCTAAACTATTTCCATTTGCCCCAATTCGCTCAAAGCCCTTCTTATCCATGTGCCTTTTAAATGTTGTCATTGTACCAGCCTCCGCCACTTCCTCATTCCATACATGCACTACCCACTGTGTGAAAAAAGTTTCCCTTTTAAATCTTTCCCCTCTCACCCTAAACCTATGCCCTCTAGTTTTGGACTCCCCCACCCCAGAAAAAAGACCGTGTCTATTTATCCTATCCATGCTCCTCATGATTTTATACACCTCTGTAAGGTCACCCCTCAGTCTCTGACACTCCAGGGAAAACAGCCCCAGCCTGTTCAGCCTCTCCCTATAGCTCAGACCCTCCAACCCTGGCAACATCCTTGTAAATCATTTCTGAACCCTTTCAAGTTTCACAGCATCCTTCCTATAGCAGGGAGACCAGAATTGCACGCAGTGGTTCAAAAGTGGCCTAACCAATGTCCTGTACAGCCGCAACATGACCTCCTAACTCCTATACTCAATACTCTGACCAATAAAGGAAAGCATACCAAACGCCGCCTTCACTATCCTATCTACATGTGACTGCACTTTCAAGGAGCTATGAACCTGCACTCCAAGGTCTCTTTGTTCAGCAACACTCCCCAGGACCTTACCATTAAGTGTATAAGTCCTGCTGAGATTTGCTTTCCCAAAATGCAGCACCTCACATTTATCTGAATTAAACTCCATCTGCCATTCCTCAGCCCATTGGCCCATCTGGTCAAGGTCCCGTTGTATTCTGGGGTAACCTTTCTCATTGTCAACTACACCTCCAATTTTGGCATCATCTGCAAATCTATTTGACTGCATTTTTTAGGATTTTGCTTAGAGCATTGAGTATTGGAGTTGGGATGTCATGTTGCAGTTGTACAGGATGTTGGCGAGGGTATTTTTGGAGTACTGCATACGGTTCTGGTCTCCCCGCTATATGAAGGATATCATTATATTGGAGACGGTGCAGAAAAGATTGACAATGCTGTTACTGGGACTGGAGGGCTTGATTTCTGAGGAGAGGCTGGATAGGCTGGGGCTGTTTTCCCTGGAGCGTCGGAGGCTGAGGGGTGACCTGATAGAGGTTTATAAGTTTGTGCAAAGATTTGTAGCTCGGGTGCTTGTTGTAGTGGTTCTGTTCGCCGAGCTGGAAGTTTTTGTTGCAAACGTTTCGTCCCCTGGCTAGGCGACATCATCAGTGCTGTGGAGCCTCCTGCGAAGCGCTTCTTTGATGTTCCTTCCGGTATTTATAGTGGTCTGTCCTTGCCGCTTCTGGGTGTCAGTTTCAGCTGTCCGCTGTAGTGATTGGTATATTGGGTCCAGGTCGATGTGTCTGTTGATGGAATTTGTGGATGAATGCCATGCCTCTAGGAATTCCCTGGCTGTTCTCTGTCTGGCTTGCCCTATGATAGTAGTGTTTTCCCAGTCGAATTCATGTTGCTTGTTGTCTGAGTGTGTGGCTACTAGGGATAGCTGGTCGTGTCGTTTCGTGGCTAGTTGATGTTCATGTATGCGGATTGTTAGCTGTCTTCCTGTTTGTCCTATATAGTGTTTTGTGCAGTCCTTGCATGGTATTTTATAAACTACATTAGTTTTGCTCATGTTGGGTATTGGCTCTGAAACGCTCCTGATGTATGGTAGTGTGGCTAGTCCTTTTGGTTGTGGCATGTCCTCGTTCCGTGGTCTATCTCTTAGGCATCTGTTGATAAAGTTGCGCGGGTATCCGTTTTTGGCGAATACCTTGTATAGGTGTTCCTCTTCCTCTTTTCGCAGTTCTGGTGTACTGCAGTGTGTTGTAGCTCTTTTGAATAGTATCCTGATGCAGCTTCGTTTGTGTGTGTTGGGGTGGTTACTTTCATAGTTTAGGACTTGGTCTGTGTGTGTTGTTTTCCTGTGTACCCTTGTGGTGAATTCTCCGTTCGGTGTTCTCTGTACTATCACGTCTAGGAATGGGAGTTGGCTATCCTTTTCTACTTCTCTCGTGAATCGGATTCCTGTGAGTGTGGCGTTGATGATCCGGTGTGTTTTTTCTATTTCCGTGTTTTTGATGATTACGAAAGTTTCATCGACATATCTGACCCAGAGTTTGGGTTGGATTTGTGGTAGGGCTGTTTGTTCTAACCTTTGCATAACTGCCTCTGCTATGAGTCCCGAGATTGGTGATCCCATGGGTGTTCTGTTGATTTGTTCGTATATCTGATTGTTGAATGTAAAGTGTGTAGTGAGGCACAAGTCCAGTAGTTTAAGTATGCCGTCTTTGTTGATAGGTTCCGCCTCCTGTTTTCTGTTCTGTATGTCCAGTAGGTTGGCTATTGTTTCTCTGGCTAGGGTTTTGTCAATCGAAGTGAACAGTGCTGTCACGTCGAATGAGATCATGGTTTCTTCTTTGTCTATGTGTGTATTCCTGATGGCGTCCAAGAATAGGGCGGCACGGTGGCACAGTGGTTAGCACTGCTGCCTCACAGCGCCTGTAGACCCGGGTTCATTTCCCGACTCAGGCGACTGACTGTGTGGAGTTTGCACGTTCTCCCCGTGTCTGCGTGGGTTTCCTCCGGGTGCTCCGGTTTCCTCCCACAGTCCAAAGATGTGCGGGTCAGGTGAATTGGCCAAGCTAAATTGCCCGTAGTGTTAGGTAAGGGGTAAATGTAGGGGTATGGGTGGGTTGCGCTTCGGCGGGTCGGTGTGCACTTGTTGGGCCGAAGGGCCTGTTTCCACACTGTAAGTCTAATCTAATCTAATCTAATCTAATCTAAATTCCTGTGTTGATTGTATGGAGTGTTTGGATCCGCTGACCAGGTGTTTCAGTTTCTGTTGTAGTTCTTTGGCCAGTTTGTATGCTGGTGTCCCTGGTAGTGATACTATGGGTCTGAGTGGGATGTCTGGTTTGTGTACTTTGGGTAGTCCATAGAATCTGGGGGTGTTGTTGCTTTCCGGTTTCATTCTTCGTAGGTCCGCTTTGGTTATCTGTCCGTTTTTTTGTAGATTCCTTAGAGTGTTATTTATTCTATTGGTGAGTTGTGGTGTGGGGTCCGAATCCTTCATTTGGTAGGTGTTGGTGTCTGCTAGTAGGTGTTGTGCTTTTTTGATGTAATCTGATTTGTCTAGGATGACAGTCATTCTGCCTTTATCTGCTGGTAGTATGATTATGTTCTTATCATTTCTTAGTGCTTTCAGTGCTTCCCTCTCCTTGGTGTTGAGGTTATGTGTTTGTCTTATGATGACAAGAAAAAGGCAGCAGATAAAGGCAGAATGACTGTCATCCTAGATAAATCATATTGGAGGGATATGGGCCAAGTGCTGGTAAATGGGACTAGCTTAGGTTAGGATATCTGGTCAGCATGGATGAGTTGGACCGAAGGGTCTGTTTCAGTGATGTATAACTATGATGAGAAGTGATTAGATTAGATTAGATTACTTACAGTGTGGAAACAGGCCCTTCGGCCCAACAAGTCCACACCGACCCACCGAAGCGCAACCCACCCATACATTTACCCCTTACCTAACACTAGGGGCAATTTAGCATGGCCAATTCACCTAACCTGCACATCTTTGTGACGGTGGGAGGGAACCGGAGCACCCAGAGGGTACCCACGCAGACACGGGGAGAACATACAAACTCCACAGTCAGTCACCTGAGTCGGGAATTGAACCCGGGTCTCTGGCGCTGTGAGGCAGCAGTGCTAACCACCGTGCCACCGTGCCGCCCAAGTGACCCAGAAGCTTCTACATTCTTGGGACTATGAGTCCAGCTTATGAAATCTCTCTTTACAAATCTAACCCGCAGGGGCCTTTCAGACGTCTGCTATCCAAAGATAGCTTTATTGAAAGACATTGGATGTGAATGGTGACCATCAGCAATCAACTAATTGTAGGAGAGAAAAGAAACACGATGCTGGCATTCTGCAGGGGATGGATAAAATATTGAGGAAAAAATATAAATTAGAGACGGCCCAAATTTCAAAGCTGGTATTGGATAACACTAGACTTGGACACTGAAATAACGAACACAATGTCAATTTATACGGACTCAGATATTTTAGTCCACATAGTCGCACGTGTTAGCAACTTCTACATTCTAACTGCTTCCTGAATCGAGCAGTTTCTCCTGAATTCTGCATTGGTGATTATTTTACCTGTCCTGCCCTCCAGTTTTTGACTCCCTGTTTTGAGGGAATTGGGGTACTTTGGGGGTAACCCTGGTTGGTCAAACACTGGTCAGAGGTTCAGTTAACACTACTCGAAGCTACCTAGTGCTTCCTGTAGACAGAGAGGATCTTGGGCTGGTAAATGATTCCCCTCGGCAGGAGCTGACTCTGACAACATGACATCTCTCCCATTCAAAACAGCTTAAAAAAAACATCCATCGTGCAATCCCCCAAAGAGTCGATCAAACTTCTGACAGTCACACAGATTTCCGGTTGAAACACTGAGACTCAACTCTGCCACAATTATGACTGGACAAGTGAAAAAGCGATCAGGTTCGCTTGCTTTGCGGGGTTACATAAGGCTGGTGAGATTTGCTGAGGCGAAGGAAAGTTATATTAGAAAAAGAATCAGTTGGTTAAAAATAAAAATACTGCAATATTAGTTTTGGTGTCATAATATGAAATTTGATATAGCAATATCGGATTTGATTTTGCAATATTGGGTTGAGAATTCTCTTCCTTGTGTTCAAATTCTTCTCTGGTTTTGTCCTCTGTATTTCTTCCTCTCTACATCTTTTTGAGGTATCTGTCTCCCGCCAATTTCAGTTTCACATGTAGCCCCACTTCGACATGGCCCACCACTGCACTCCCATTTGTAGGAGACCTATGAAGGGATGCGATACAAATGCAGGGTGTTGTTGTAGGCTCGGCAACATGAGATGGTGTGCGACAAGATTGGTGCCGTGATATTGAACTTAACATGATTGGGTAGAAATAATGTTCGGTTTAGCATCGTGACACTGGATTTGACATTGTAAGGTTTGTGTGCTGCTGCCCTGTCCCTCAGTCAGAGATACCAGGCTCACTGTGCTGCTGCCCTGTCCCTCAGTCAGAGATACCAGGCTCACTGTGCTGCCTTGTCCCTCAGTCAGAGATACCGGGCTCACTGTGCTGCTGCCCTGTCCCTCAGTCAGAGATACCAGGCTCACTGTGCTGCTGCCCTGTCCCCCAGTCAGAGATACCAGGCTCACTGTGCTGCTGCCCTGTCCCTCAGTCAGAGATACCAGGCTCACTGTGCTGCTGCCCTGTCCCTCAGTCAGAGATACCAGGCTCACTGTGCTGCTGCCCTGTCACTCAGTCAGAGATACCAGGCTCACTGTGCTGCTGCCCTGTCCCTCAGTCAGAGATGCCAGGCTCACTGTGCTGCTGCCCTGTCCCTCAGTCAGAGATACCGGGCTCACTGTGCTGCCTTGTCCCTCAGTCAGAGATACCAGGCTCACTGTGCTGCTGTCCTGTCCCTCAGTCAGAGATACCAGGCTCACTGTGCTGCTGTCCCGTCCCTCAGTCAGAGATACCAGGCTCACTGTGCTGCTGCCCTGTCCCTCAGTCAGAGATACCAGGCTCACTGTGCTGCTGCCTTGTCCCTCAGTCAGAGATACCAGGCTCACTGTGCTGCGGCCCTGTCCCTCAGTCAGAGATACCGGGCTCACTGTGCTGCTGCCCTGTCCCACAGTCAGAGATACCGGGCTCACTGTGCTGCTGTCCTGTCTCTCAGTCAGAGATACCGGGCTCACTGTGCTGCTGCCTTGTCCCTCAGTCAGAGATACCAGGCTCACTGTGCTGCTGCCTTGTCCCTCAGTCAGAGATACCAGGCTCACTGTGCTGCTGCCCTGTCCCTCAGTCAGAGATACCAGGCTCACTGTGCTGCTGTCCTGTCCCTCAGTCAGAGATACCAAGCTCACTGTGCTGCTGCCTTGTCCCTCAGTCAGAGATACCAGGCTCACTGTGCTGCTGCCCTGTCCCTCAGTCAGAGATACCAAGCTCACTGTGCTGCTGCCCTGTCCCTCAGTCAGAGATACCAAGCTCACTGTGCTGCTGTCCTGTCCCTCAGTCAGAGATACCAAGCTCACTGTGCTGCTGCCCTGTCCCACAGTCAGAGATACCAGGTTCACTGTGCTGCTGCCTTGTCCCTCAGTCAGAGATACCAGGCTCACTGTGCTGCTGCCCTGTCCCTCTGTCAGAGATACCAGGCTCACTGTGCTGCTGCCTTGTCCCTCAGTCAGAGATACCAGGCTCACTGTGCTGCTGGCCTGTCCCTCAGTCAGAGATACCAGGCTCACTGTGCTGCTGCCCTGTCCCTCAGTCAGAGATACCAGGCTCACTGTGCTGCTGCCCTGTCACTCAGTCAGGGATACCAGGCTCACTGTGCTGCTGTCCTGTCCCTCAGTCAGAGATACCAGGCTCGCTGTGCTGCTGTCCTGTCCCTCAGTCAGAGATATCGGGCTCACTGTGCTGCTGCCTTGTCCCTCAGTCAGAGATACCAGGCTCACTGTGCTGCTGTCCTGTCCCTCAGTCAGAGATATCGGGCTCACTGTGCTGCTGTCCTGTCCCTCAGTCAGAGATACCAGGCTCACTGTGCTGCTGTCCTGTCCCTCAGTCAGAGATACCAGGCTCACTGTGCTGCTGTCCTGTCCCTCAGTCAGAGATCCCAGGCTCACTGTGCTGCTGTCCTGTCCCTCAGTCAGAGATACCAGGCTCACTGTGCTGCTGCCCTGTCCCTCAGTCAGAGATACCAGGCTCACTGTGCTGCTGCCCTATCCCTCAGTCAGAGATACCAGGCTCACTGTGCTGCTGCCCTGTCCCTCAGTCAGAGATACCAGGCTCAGTGCGCTGCTGTCCTGTCCCTCAGTCAGAGATACCAGGCTCACTGTGCTGCTTCCCTATCCCTCAGTCAGAGATACCAGGCTCACTGTGCTGCTGCCCTGTCCCTCAGTCAGAGATACCAGGCTCAGTGTGCTGCTGTCCTGTCCCTCAGTCAGAGATACCAGGCTCACTGTGCTGCTTCCCTGTCCCTCAGTCAGAGATACCAGGCTTACTGTTCTGCCCTGTCCCTCAGTCAGAGATACCAGGTTCACTGTGCTGCTGCCCTGTCCCTCAGTCAGAGATACCAGGCTTACTGTTCTGCCCTGTCCCTCAGTCAGAGATACCAGGTTCACTGTGCTGCTGCCCTGTCCCTCAGTCAGAGATACCAGGCTTACTGTTCTGCCTTGCCATTTCTTCAGACAGAATTGCAGGGAGCTTGTCCTGGTTTTCAGCCGACCTCAGTCACATGACGGGAGGTAGCCTTCGCTCAGGGCCAGCCTCCATACCCAGTCCAGGAGCCTGTACAGGGTCAGTCAGCTACTCAGGGCAGTCAGAGTCAGGACCCTCTCCTCATAAAGGGTCAAGAGCTGAATGTCAGGCAGCCCACTGCCCGTCTTCAGACTTTCTGCCTTATTGGGGGCTGTTTTCCTCCTGGAGTGAGAGAGGGGCAGGGATTACGGGCGACGAATATGTCTGGCACATCTGTTACTGTTGGTACAGGTGCCCTCAGTGAGTGTGTGAGCAGCGCAGAGGGCATGCAGGGTTAGTGATGTCAGGGGGTGTGGGTTGGTGACAGTGAGTGAGGGAAGATATAGCAGCAATAGTGAGAGTGGGAGAGAGTGAGAATGGGAGAGCGTGACTCTGGGTGAGTGGGTACAGGAGCAGAGAGAGACAGTGAGAGGGTGAGGTATCGGAGAGCACTTACACTGATGGAGTGGGGAAGGTCACTGTCCTTCTTCCTACTGCCCTGCGCATTCCTCCAGACACTGAGGCTGCACTGAGCCGGGTGGTAACCTCCGACCAGGTTGGCATGGCCTGGTGCCATGGCCTTCCCTGTTGGACCAGGGAAAGAGGGCGTCCCGAGTCTGTATCACCCCATCCAGCACGGCCCCCAGGGTCGCTGCCAACAAAGCAGGGGGTGCCAATATCAGAGTTCGATAGATTTGGGATCAGTTCCTGCGGATTGGAGGGTGGCTAATGTTGTACCACTTTTTAAGAAAGGTGGGAGAGAGAAAACAGGAAATTATAGACCAGTTAGTCTGACCTCAGTGGTGGGAAAGATGCTGGAGTCTATTACAAAGGATGAAATTACAACACATCTGGATAATAGTAACAGGACAGGTCAGAGTCAGCATGGATTTATGAAGGGGAAATCATGCTTGACTAATCTTCTGGAATTTTTTGAGGATGTAACTCTGAAGATGGACGAGGGAGATCCAGTAGATGTAGTGTACCTGGACTTTCAGAAAGCCTTTGATAAAGTCCCACATAGGAGGTTAGTGAGCAAAATTAGGGCGCATGGTATTGGGGGCAAAGTACTAACTTGGATTGAAAGTTGGTTGGCTGATAGGAAACAAAGAGTAGTGATAAACGGCTCCATTTCGGAATGGCAGGCAGTGACCAGTGGGGTACCGCAGGGATCAGTGCTGGGACCGCAGCTTTTTACAATATATGTTAATGATAGAGAAGATGGTATTAGTAATGACATTAGCAGATTTGCTGATGATACTAAGCTGGGTGGCAGGGTGAAATGTGAGGAGGATGTTGGGAGATTACAGGGTGACCTGGACAGGTTAGGTGAATGGTCAGATGCATGGCAGATGCAGTTTAATGTGGATAAATGTATGGTTATCCACTTTGGTGGCAAGAACAGGAAGGCAGATTACTACCTCAATGAAATTAATTTAGGTAAAGGGGCAGTACAGAGAGATCTGGGTGTTCTTGTACACCAGTCAATGAAGGCAAGCATGCAGGTACAGCAGGTAGTGAAGAAGGCTAATAGCATGCTGGCCTTCATAACAAGAGGGATTGACTATAGAAGCAAAGAGGTTCTTCTGCAGCTGTACAGGGCCCTGGTGAGACCACACCTGCAGTACTGTGTGCAGTTCTGGTCTCCAAATTTGAGGAAAGACATTCTGGCTATTGAGGGAGTGCAGCGTAGGTTCACGAGGTCAATTCCTGGAATGGCGGGATTACCTTACACTGAAAGACTGGAGCGACTGGGCTTGTATACCCTTGAGTTTAGAAGACTGAGAGGGGATCTGATTGAGACATATAAGATTATTAAAGGATTGGACACTCTGGAGGCAGGAAAGATGTTTCCACTGATGGGTGAGTGCCGAACCAGAGGACACAGCTTAAAAATACAGGGTAGACCATTTAGGACAGAGATGAGGAGAAACTTCTTCACCCAGAGAGTGGAAGCTGTGTGGAATGCTCTGCCCCAGAGGGCAGTGGAGGCCCAGTCTCTGGATTCATTTCAGAAAGAGTTGGATAGAGCTCTCAAGGATAGTGGAATCAAGGGTTATGGAGATAAGGCAGGGAGTGGATACTGATTAAGAATGATCAACCATGATCATATTGAATGGTGGTGCAGGCTCGAAGGGCAGAATGGCCTACTCCTGCACCTACTGTCTATTGAAATATCTCCCTGTCTGCCCAGTCTGGGGTCAAACCAGGAACTGTGCCGGGCAGCTCTGCACTGGCAGCGCTTGCCCAGGTGCACAATGGGGCTTTTAAAGATGGTGTCGGTGCTAGTGTATTCCAGGCTATCCTGGTGCTGCCGAATTAGTTTTGGATTCATGAAAGGGTAACACAGGGCTAGAATAGGCACCATAGCAGTGGGGTAGGTACTTAATGAGGCAGGGTTTGGTAAGATGCAGTGACAGATCTCACCCAGCCTCCCTATGCGGATTTTGCACATTATCCCCATGTCAGTGTGGGTTTCCCCTGGGTGCTCCAGTTTCGTCACACAGTGCAATAATGTGCAGGTTAGGGTGGATTGGCCATGCTAAATTGTCCCATAGTGCCCAGGGATATACAGGTTAAGGTGGATTGGCCCTGCTAAATTGTCCCATAGTGCCCAGGGATGTACAGGTTAGGGTGGATTGGCCATGCTAAATTGTCCTATAGTGTCCAGGGATGTGCAGGTTAGAGTGGATTGGCCATGCTAAATTGTCCTATAGTGTCCAGGGATGTGCAGGTTAGGGTGGATTGGCCGTGCTAAATTGTCCCATAGTGCCCAGGGATGTGCAGGTTAGAGTGGATTGGCCATGCTAAATTGTCCTATAGTGTCCAGGGATGTGCAGGTTAGGGTGGATTGGCCATGCTAAATTGTCCTATAGTGTCCAGGGATGTGCAGGTTAGAGTGGATTGGCCATGCTAAATTGTCCTATAGTGTCTAGGGATGTGCAGGTTAGAGTGGATTGGCCATGCTAAATTGTCCTATAGTGTCCAGGGATGTGCAGGTTAGGGTGGATTGGCCGTGCTAAATTGTCCCATACTGCCCAGAGATGTGCAGGTTAGAGTGGATTGGCCATGCTAAATTGTCCCATAGTGCCCAGGGATGTGCAGGTTAGAGTGGATTGGCCATGCTAAATTGTCCTATAGTGTCCAGGGATGTGCAGGTTAGGGTAGATTGGCCATGCTAAATTGTCCCATAGTGCCCAGGGATGTACAGGTTAGGGTGGATTGGCCATGCTAAATTGTCCTGTAGTGTCCAGGGATGTGCAGGTTAGGGTGGATTGGCCATGCTAAATTGCCCCATAGTGTCCAGGGATGTGCAGGTTAGGGTGGATTCGCCATGCTAAATTGTCCCATAGTGTCCAGGGGTGTACAGTTTAGAGTGGATTGGCCATGCTAAATTGTCCTATAGTGTCCAGGGATGTGCAGGTTAGGGTAGATTGGCCATGCTAAATTGTCCCATAGTGTCCAGGGATGTGCAGGTTAGAGTGGATTGGCCATGCTAAATTGCCCCATAGTGTCCAGGGATGTGCAGGTTAGGGTGGATTGGCCATGCTAAATTGCCCCATAGTGCCCAGGGATGTGCAGGTTAGGGTGGATTGGCCGTGCTAAATTGTCCCATAGTGCACAGGGATGTGCAGGTTAGAGTGGATTGGCCATGCTAAATTGTCCCATAGTGTCCAGGGATGTGCAGGTTAGAATGGATTGGCCATGCTAAATTGTCCTATAGTGTCCAGGGATGTGCAGGTTAGGGTGGATTGGCCGTGCTAAATTGTCCCATACTGCCCAGAGATGTGCAGGTTAGAGTGGATTGGCCATGCTAAATTGTCCTATAGTGTCCAGGGATGTGCAGGTTAGGGTAGATTGGCCATGCTAAATTGTCCTATAGTGCCCAGGGATGTGCAGGTTAGGGTGGATTGGCCGTGCTAAATTGTCCCATACTGCCCAGAGATGTGCAGGTTAGAGTGGATTGGCCATGCTAAATTGTCCTATAGTGTCCAGGGATGTGCAGGTTAGGGTAGATTGGCCATGCTAAATTGTCCCATAGTGCCCAGGGATGTACAGGTTAGGGTGGATTGGCCATGCTAAATTGTCCTGTAGTGTCCAGGGATGTGCAGGTTAGGGTGGATTGGCCATGCTAAATTGCCCCATGGTGCCCAGGGATGTGCAGGTTAGGGTGGATTGGCCATGCTACATTGTCCCATAGTGTCCAGGGATGTGCAGGTTAGAGTGGATCGGCCATGCTAAATTGTCCCATAGTGTCCAGGGATGTGCAGGTTATGGTGGATTCGCCATGCTAAATTGTCCCATAGTGTCCAGGGGTGTACAGTTTAGAGTGGATTGGCCATGCTAAATTGTCCTATAGTGTCCAGGGATGTGCAGGTTAGGGTAGATTGGCCATGCTAAATTGTCCCATAGTGTCCAGGGATGTGCAGGTTAGAGTGGATTGGCCATGCTAAATTGCCCCATAGTGTCCAGGGATGTGCAGGTTAGGGTGGATTGGCCATGCTAAATTGTCCCATAGTGCCCAGGGATGTGCAGGTTAGGGTGGATTGGCCGTGCTAAATTGTCCCATAGTGCACAGGGATGTGCAGGTTCGGGTGGATTGGCCATGCTAAATTGTCCTATAGTGTCCAGGGATGTGCAGGTTAGAGTGGATTGGCCATGCTAAATTGTCCTATGGTGTCCAGGGATGTGCAGGTTAGGGTGGATTGGCCGTGCTAAATTGTCCCATACTGCCCAGAGATGTGCAGGTTAGAGTGGATTGGCCATGCTAAATTGTTCCATAGTGCCCAGGGATGTGCAGGTTAGAGTGGATTGGCCATGCTAAATTGTCCTATAGTGTCCAGGGATGTGCAGGTTAGGGTAGATTGGCCATGCTAAATTGTCCCATAGTGCCCAGGGATGTACAGGTTAGGGTGGATTGGCCATGCTAAATTGTCCCGTAGTGTCCAGGGATGTGCAGGTTAGGGTGGATTGGCCATGCTAAATTGCCCCATGGTGCCCAGGGATGTGCAGGTTAGGGTGGATTGGCCATGCTACATTGTCCCATAGTGTCCAGGGGTGTACAGGTTAGAGTGGATTGGCCATGCTAAATTGTCCTATAGTGTCCAGGGATGTGCAGGTTAGGGTAGATTGGCCATGCTAAATTGTCCCATAGTGTCCAGGGATGTACAGGTTAGAGTGGATTGGCCATGCTAAATTGTCCTATAGTGTCCAGGGATGTGCAGGTTAGGGTAGATTGGCCATGCTAAATTGTCCCGTAGTGTTCAGGGATGTGCAGGTTACGGTGGATTGGCCATGCTAAATTGCCCCATGGTGCCCAGGGATGTGCAGGTTAGTGTGGATTGGCCATGCTAAATTGTCCCATAGTGCCCAGGGATGTGCAGGTTAGGGTGGATTGGCCATGCTAAATTACCCATAGTGCCCAGGAATGTGCAGGTTCGGGTGGATTGACCATGCTAAATTGTCCCATAGTGTCCAGGGATGTGCAGGTTAGGGTGGATTGGCCATGCTAAATTGTCCCATAGTGCCCAGGGATGTGCAGGTTCGGGTGGATTGGCCATGCTAAATTGTCCTATAGTGTCCAGGGATGTGCAGGTTAGAGTGGATTGGCCATGCTAAATTGTCCTATAGTGTCCAGGGATGTGCAGGTTAGGGTGGATTGGCCGTGCTAAATTGTCCCATACTGCCCAGAGATGTGCAGGTTAGAGTGGATTGGCCATGCTAAATTGTCATAGTGCCCAGGGATGTGCAGGTTAGAGTGGATTGGCCATGCTAAATTGTCCTATAGTGTCCAGGGATGTGCAGGTTAGGGTAGATTGGCCATGCTAAATTGTCCCGTAGTGTTCAGGGATGTGCAGGTTACGGTGGATTGGCCATGCTAAATTGCCCCATGGTGCCCAGGGATGTGCAGGTTAGTGTGGATTGGCCATGCTAAATTGTCCCATAGTGCCCAGGGATGTGCAGGTTAGGGTGGATTGGCCATGCTAAATTGTCCCATAGTGTCCAGGGATGTGCAGGTTAGTGTGGATTGGCCATGCTAAATTGTCCCATAGTGTCCAGGGATGTGCAGGTTACGGTGGATTGGCCATGCTAAATTGCCCCGTGGTGCCCAGGGATGTGCAGGTTAGTGTGGATTGGCCATGCTAAATTGTCCCATAGTGCCCACGGATGGACAGGTTAGGGTGGATTGGCCGTGCTAAATTGTCCCATAGTGCCCAGGGATGTGCAGGTTAGGGTGGATTGGCCATGCTAAATTGTCCCATAGTGCCCAGGGATGTACAGGTTAGGGTGGATTGGCCGTGCTAAATTGTCCCATAGTGCCCAGGGATGTGCAGGTTAGGGTGGATTGGCCATGCTAAATTGTCCCATAGTGCCCAGGGATGTGCAGGTTAGTGTGGATTGGTCGTGCTAAATTGTCCCATAGTGCCCAGGGATGTGCAGGTTAGGGTGGATTGGCCATGCTAAATTGTCCCATAGTGTCCAGGGATGTGCAGGTTACGGTGGATTGGCCATGCTAAATTGCCCCATGGTGCCCAGGGATGTGCAGGTTAGTGTGGATTGGCCATGCTAAATTGTCCCATAGTGCCCAGGGATCTGCAGGTTAGTGTGGATTGGCCATGCTAAATTGTCCCATAGTGCCCACGGATGTACAGGTTAGGGTGGATTGGCCATGCTAAATTGTCCCATAGTGCCCAGGGATGTACAGGTTAGGGTGGATTGGCCATGCTAAATTGTCCCATAGTGCCCACGGATGTACAGGTTAGGGTGGATTGGCCATGCTAAATTGTCCCATAGTGCCCAGGGATGTACAGGTTAGGGTGGATTGGCCATGCTAAATTGTCCCATAGTGCCCAGGGATGTGCAGGTTAGGGTGGATTGGCCATGCTAAATTGTCCCATAGTGCCCAGGGATGTGCAGGTTAGGGTGGATTAACTTTGGGAAATGCAGTAGTGGGGGTCTGGATGGGATGTCCTTCGGAGGGCCGGTGTGGACCCGATGGGCTGAATGGCCTGCTTCCACACTGTAGGAGGTTCGGTGGTTCTGAATGGCGCAGCTGTTCCAGGCATTTTGTGCAACTGGCAACCTGGGGGGGTATCTCTTCCTCGCTCCCAGCTGCTGGATTATACACATACTTATAACTCAGGAGAGGCGCCCACATCCCATGAATGAACTTCAAATAAAATGACCTGCACATTAAACTCGACTTTATTTTCCTGGCAAACTCTGGCCCATTAAGTGCGTTATATACTGGCTGTGATAATGGGAAGACTGCGCAGTATATGAAATGAATATGCTCCCCAGAGCTTTGCAAATCCGCAGATTATCTTTTGCATGAAAAAGCCTCGTTCTTTGATCTTTCATCTCAAGAGACAATGAGCTGCCTTTACAGTGCCCTAGACACTGCAATTTGAAACAGTGCCACTCAGTTCAATACCGCGTGATGGAAAATGTGTTCACAAACAAAAACCTATTAAGGGCTTTCCCTATTTAAAATGTAAATGAATTTTTAAATATTAGCATATCAATAAGAAATCAGACTTATCTTTATTTACAGGCAGGATGGATTTGGTGGTTGGTGCTTTCACACATGAGTATTTTCAAGGTCAAACTATTCAGATAATGGGTGGACTCTGGAGCCAAAGCGATCTTTGAGTTTGTCTCTTAACTTTGTGGCAAATTGGCTTGTACTTGTCAAACTGGGGGACAGCTAGCTGTGAATGAATGAAATTTACACCATTTCTGGTGCTGGTCTTGGTTCAATGATGCCACGTAGACTTGCCTCCAGTCTGCTCAGTGACCTGTGCAAGGGAATGCAACTCAGAGGCCTCACCATCATTCAGAAACAGCACTGACAAAGGAGCTGCATTAAACAGCTGTGCTCTTATCCATGCCTTCGGTTTCTCTCACCTTGATGATCCCCAGGGATTTGGAGTGGTGTGGTGGCTCAGTGGTTAGCACTGCTGCCTCACAGCACCAGGGACCTGGTTTCGATTCCAGCCTCGGGCGACTGTCCTTGTGGAGTGTGCACAAGTTCTCCCTCTGTCTGTGTGGGTTTGCTCCGGTTCCCTCCCCCAGTCACAAAGATGTGCAGCTCAGGGTAAATTTTCCATGGGGAAATTGCCTCATGGTGTGCAGGCCAGGTGGGTTGACCAGGGAAATGTAGAGTTACAGGTCTGGGTGGGATGGTCTGTGGAGGGGCCAGCATGGAATCAGTGGGCTGAAAGGCCTGCTTCCACACTGCAGGGATTGTATGAATACATTTGGATTCCCTGTGAGAATGGATAGTTCTGACTCTAGCAGTCTGTAAACCATCATCCAAACCTCTGTGCCTGTGTGCTAACTCAGCCAGCAACACGAGTTCCCAGTCTAGCAAGGGAACACTTCCTCATTCCATACACGTACCACCCTCTGTGTGAAATAGTTGCCCCTTAGGTCACTTTTATATCTTTCCCCTCTCACCCTAAACCTATGCCCTCTAGTTCTGGACTCCCCCACCCCCTCGGAAAGAGACTTTGTCTATTTATCCTATCCATGCCCCTCATGATTTCACAAACCTCTATAAGGTCACCCCTCAGCCTCCGACGCTCCAGGGAAAACAGCCCCAGCCTATTCAGCCTCCCCCTATAGCTCAAACCCTCCAACCCTGGCAACATCCTTGTAAAATACTCAAAAAAAAACCTGAAAGAACTGCAGATGCCGTAAATCAGAAACAAAAACAGAAGTTGCTGGAAAAGCTCGGCAGGTCTGAGAAGCCTCTGTGGAGAGAAATCCGAATTAATTTTTCAGTTCTGAGGAAGGGTCACTCGATCCGAAATGTTAACTCTGACTTCTCTCCACAGATGCTGCCCAGACCTGCTGAGCTTTTCCAGCAATTTCTGTTTATGTAAATTCTTGGTAAATCTTCTCTGCACCCTTTCAAGTTTCACAACATCCTTCCTATAGGAGGGAGACCAGAATTGAACGCAGTATTCCAAAAGTGGTCCAACCAATGCCACAACATGACCTCCCAACTTTGATACTCTCCTTTGAGCTAGCTTTTGGTCTGGCCTATTATCTCATGTGGGGAGTTTGGTATCATATCTTGCTGTATAATGCTTTGCTGATGAGTCTTGGGATGTTTATTATGTAGCGGTGCTATATGAATTGTAGTTGTTGGCATGCAACACAATGCTTTTTCTTGACACAGGAGGAAGTGGGTGATACTGAACGCATAGAACAAATGGGTGGCACTGTGGCTCAGTGGTTAGCACTGCTGCCTCACAGTACCAGAGACCTGGGTTCAATCCCAGCCTCGGGTGACTGTCTGTGTGGAGTTTGCACATTCTCCCTGGGTCTGTGTGGGTTTCCTCTGGGTGCTCCGGTTTCCTCTGGGTGCTCCAGTTTCCTCCCACAATCCAAAGATATGCAGGTTGGGGTGAATTGGCCATGCTAAATTGCCCATCAGTGTTTAGGGACGTGTAGGTTAGATGCATTGACCAGGGGTAAATATAAGGTAGGGGAATGGGTCTGGGTGGGTTACTCTTCTCAAGGTCAGTGTGGACTTGTTGGGCTGAAGGACCTGATTCCTCACTGTTAAGGATTCTATAGCTCTATGAAATGGCACCAATACTTACGCTGCGTATGACATACTGAACTTCAGGCCTTGCCTGAGATTTTTCTGTACCATTATGTACAAATTGGCTGCCACATTTCCCTCCATTACAGTGACTACATTTAAAATTGTTGGTAAAATACCTTTTGCATGCACTTAGGTCATGAACCAAGTCTTCATTTATAATTTAAACTGCTTTTGACATATCATCCGAATGCTTTATATTTACCTCGCTAAAGCCAGCGCGAAACAATTGAAGCTCATCCATAATGGGGCGGTATGGTGGCTGAGTGGTTAGCACTGCAACCTCACAGCACCAGGGTCCCAGGTTCGATTCCAGCCTCAGGTGACTGTCAGTGTGGAGTTTGCACGTTCTCCCCCGTGTCTGCGTGGGTTTCTTCTGGGTGCTCCGGTTTCCCCCCACAGTCCAGAGATGTGCAAGTCAGGTGAATTGGCCGTGGGAAATTACCCATGGTGTTAAGTGCATTAGTGAGAGGGGAAATGGGTCTGGGTGCGTTACTCTTCGGAAGGTCAGTGTGGACTGATTGGGCTGAATGGCCTGTTTCCACACTGTAGGGAATCTAATCTAATAATGCCGCACAATCGAGGCAAGTATCTTCTAATGCGTGGAACCAGTCAGCGACGTGAGAACAACTGCATTGAGAGCCATGAACGATCGCCAATAGCATGGGAGCAGTTGGGGCTGCAGTTTTGAAAAGCAGGTTCTGATTGTTAGAAGTGTTGGAGTGCAGCCACCAATGGTGTCCTGTGGAACAGGAATCCCGTTCTGTACATTTTCTCCTTGGAAGTATTCGCTCTGTTGGAGGTAACTGTCAAACACCAGCCGAATGAGCCACTCTCTGAAGCACGGTATTTGTGGATCCAAGGCCCCATCCAAAATGACAGGATGATGAATGAAGCAGGTCAAAGAGTAAAGTCAGGCTCCTCCAAATCAATAACGTCGCCAAAGTGACACAGAATTAAAGGCATCCAAAATGGAGGCCCTCCATAGCGCTAATAGATAAGGTGGTTAAAAAAAGGCCTAAGGCATGCTTGCCTTCTTTGGAAGGGGCATTGAGTATAAGGACAGACAAGTTATGCTGCAGCTTTATAAAACTTTAGTTCGGCCACACTTGGAATATTGTGTACAGTTCTGGTCACCGCGCTACCAGGAGGATGTGGATGCTTTGGGAGAGGGGACAGAAAAGCTGTACCAGGGTGTTGCCTGGTTTGGGGGGGATTTTAGCGAGGAAGAAAGACTGGGTTTGTTTTCACTGGAACGCAGGAGGTTGAGGGGCGACCTGATAGACGTTTATAAGATTGTGAAAGGCGTGGATGGAGTGGGAAGTGTGAGGCTTTGTCCCCAGGGTGGAGGGGTCCGTTACTAGAGGACACAGGTTCAAGGTGCGGGTGGGGGAGTTTAAAAGAGATGTGCGAGGCAGGTTTTTCACACAAAGGGGGGTGTGTGCCTGGAACGTGCTGCCAGAGGAGGGGGTGGGAGCAGACACAATAGCAGCATTCACCCGAGCGAGTACATGAATAGGAAGGGATCTGAGGGATACGGATCCTGTAAGTGAAGACAGTTTTAGTATGGAGGGGCAAAATGTGTCGGGACAGGCTTGGAGGGCCGAAAGGCCTGTTCCTGTGCTGGATTGTGCATTGTTAATAAATTTGAATTTTCTTTTTAGAAAGGAAATCAGGAATATTTACTGAGCTCACATGGAGGGACATAAAAGCAAACACAATCCAAATGTGTTAATGGGGTTCGTGCCTGCAATTTCCATGTGCTGCACACTTCTCGAACTGTGAAGATGCCAAACTACAGCACTACCTTTGGTGGGAGTGTGGAATTACAGCGTTATAAGTGTACATAGCTCCCATTCTAAAAATGGTGGTTTATGACCAAAGCACATCCAATATTTAAGATTGATACTCTATTTTAATAAGTGCATCTTTTGTGGTACTGTTCACAGACAGCCTGGTGCCCAGTGTGGCCCCACTGTAGCCTCAACATAACAGCACCTCTTCACCAGTTGAATTAAATGACAAAGGTACTGAAGTGATCTGACTGTCAGCAGGTACGAATATGAAACCGTCTTGGAGATGCTGAAGGTTACAGGCTTCAGAGATGACCATTACTCCCAGAAGTTAATTAGATTAGATTAGATTAGATTAGATTACTTACAGTGTGGAAACAGGCCCTTCGGCCCAACAAGTCCACACCGACCCACCAAAGCGCAACCCACCCATACCCCTACATTTACCCCTTACCTAACACTATGGGCAATTTAGCATGGCCAATTCACCTGACCCGCACATCTTTGGACTGTGGGAGGAAACCGGAGCACCCGGAGGAAACCCATGCAGACACGGGGAGAATGTGCAAACTCCACACATTAATATGTAAATAACTTTGGATTGCTATCTGAAATCTCTTTGCAGTTATTTATGGTTTACAATTTATTTTACAAACTCTGGCTGTGCATTTGCAGTAACAGACAATGTTATTATTTTCATCAAGAAAGCAATGGGGTTTATTTCACGATGGTTTGAGATTTGTTATTCTTATTATTCTTGTCACATGTACTGAGGTACAGTGAAAAGTTTTATTTTGCATGCAGTACAGGGGCAGATCATACCATCCAAAGGGTAATCGAGTGTTACAGCGGCAGTGAAGGTGCACAATGAGTGAGACCAACATTCGATTTGAAATTGGAGCGGTCCAGTCAGAAGTCTGATAACAGCGGGGAAGAAGCTGTTCTTGAATCTGTTAGTCTGTGTGTTTAAGCTTTTGTATCCTCTGCCCGAGGGAAGAGGTTGGAAGAGATTGTAACCGGGGTGGGAGGGGTCTGTGATGATGTTGGCTGCCTTCCCCAGGCAGTGGGAAGTGTCGATGGAGCCAATGGATGGAAGGTTGGTTTGGGGGATGGACTGGGCTGTGTTCACAACTCTCTGTAGTTTGTTACAGTCCTGGGCAGAGCAGTTGCTGTACCAAGCTGTGATCCATCCGGATGGAATGCTTTCCATGGTACATCTGTAAATGTTGGGGAGAGTCTTTACGGACATGCTGAATTTCCATAGCCTCCTGAGGGAGTAGAGGTGTTGTTGTGCTTTATTGACCGTCACATCAACATGGGTGGACCAGGACAGATTGTTGGTGATCGTCACTCCCAGGAACGTGATGCTGTCGACCCTCTCCACCTCAGCTCCATTAATGCAGACTGGGGCGTAGCCTCTGCTCCCCTTCCTGAAGTCGCCGACCAGCTCTTTCGCTTTGCTGACGTTGATGGAGAGTCGATATCTCGTCACCAATCACTCTATCTCTTTCCTGTATTCTGTCTTGTTGTCCAGACTGCTATCAGCAATGAGAAATTTCAGTTCTATGGAGAGAGTGGAGAGGCTGGAAGTGGTCTACATGGAACAGAGAAGGTTAAGAGGAATGTTGGTAGAGATGTTCAGAATTTTGAAGGGTTCTGGGAGAGTTAAAAGTGGAAATTTGTTCTCACAGGCAGAAGAGTCAGTTGCCAGAGGTCACCAATGTAAGGTGATTGTCAGAAGAACTATGTGGAAACTTTCTGTTATACAGCAAGTTGTCATGCTCTGCAAAGCATTGCCTGAGAGAAATGAGATTCAATCATCACCTTCAAAAAGAGAGGCGCATAAACGCATGAGGGAAATATTTATAAGGCCACAAGGAAACGGCAGAGTTGTGAAGTAATTGGATAGCTTCTTCCAAAGAACCAGCAGGGAAAAGATGGGCCAAATGGCCACCTTCTGTGAACTACCATTTTACAACTCAACAATTCTGCATCCATAGACTGCACAGAGAGGCCATTCAGTCCAATCGAGTCGACACTTACCCTCCGAACAGCATGCCTACCCAGACCTCACAACCCCAAGGCTAATCCACTCAGCCCACCCATGCATGACCACTACAGACAATTTCTCACGGCCAGTCCACCCTAACCTGCACCTCTTTGAACTGTGGGAGGAAACCGGAGCACCCAGAGGAAACCCACGCATTCACGGGGAGAACGGGCAAACTCCACACAGACAGTCGCCTGAAAGTGGAAGTGAACCTGGGTCCCTGGTGCTGTGAGGCAGCAGTGCTAACCACTGAGCCACCGTGCCGCCCACAATTTAGTGCAGTCAACATCAACCAGAAAACAGGCTGACATAATAGAACTCAGGTCAACCAAAGCATTGAGCACTGTGGTCTGCTCCTCAGAATATTGAGATCTTTTATGTTTAACACAGGCAGACATAAACTTGATTTAACAACTTGTTGGAAAGACAGCACAGCTCTCCACCATTACCGCACTGGAGTGTTAGACTACTTTTTTTTTAAGGTTAGATTCCCTACAGTAAGGAAACAGGCCTTAGGCCCAACAAGTCCATACCAACTCTCTGAAGAATAAACTACCCAGACCCATTCCTTGACTCTATATTTGCTCCTGACTAATGCACCTAACAGTATGGGCAGTTTTGCGTGGCCAATTCACCTGACCTGCCTGTCTTTGGATTGTGGGAGGAAACCCACACAGATGCAGGGAGAACATGCAAACTCCACACAGGCAGTCAACAGAGGGGGAATTGAACCTCGGACCCTGGTGCTGTGAGGTAGCAGTATGAACCACAGACCCACCTTGCCACCCGTTGCCCTGAACTTCACACTGAACTGAAGGGACTTGACCGAAAAAGCTTCTCGATGTAAAGTGCTAGACACTGAGCCCTGAGCAAAGCCGGGAGACGGCCTGAAGATATTCAAGGCTTTACAGGGAAATAAATACATACAGATTTCCTCGAACACTTGCAAGTGCACGGAATGGAATCGTTATTCAATGATGCCAGACTCCAGCCCAGTAAATACTGCAATTTCAGATCGATTTACACTTATGGAGCAAATAGCAGGAGGGCAGTGCAGTTCAGAAGCAGGAGAGTGGAATATAAGTTTAAAGAATATTATCTGGCAGGTCTTAATTTATCAAAAAGCCCCAGGGTGGCCACACTGCCAAATACTGGATTAGCATCTCACTGATAGATCGCTCAGGATAATTACAGTAATTTGAAATTCCTGTTTGCTATTTTTGGCACACAGATGTGCATCGAGCTCTGCTATATGATTTCAGAAGGGTTAATAGTAGTTTAAAAAAGCGACGCACAGGAATTTGCTGCAGATGCACTGACGCGTGCTAAAAATAATAGAGAATGAGAGATTTCGAGACCCCCCTACACCAAACTATCAACCTGTTCAATAGCAAAGACATCTCTGATACAACAGCGAGACACACGAATGTCAGCATTCCTTGTGCTAAACGTGAATTTACCTGGAACGTGGGATGACAATATCTGGAGTCACTATTTGCAAACAAAGCCAATTTGATGTCTCACGGCAGAGGTTTATCAGATTTGGAATGGCTGACCTCCTGTCCCCGTCATTGGCAGCGGTGGCTTCGTGCACCCAGGTCAGAGGTCACACAAAGTGGGCGGCATGGTGGCACAGTGGTTAGCACTGCTGCCTCACAGCGCCAGAGACCCGGGTTCAATTCCCGCCTCAGGCGACTGTCTGTGTGGAGTTTGCACATTCTCCCCGTGTCTGCGTGAGTTTCCTCCGGGTGCTCCGGTTTCCTCCCACAGTCACAAAGATGTGCGGGTCAGGTGAATTGGCCATGCTAAATTGCCCGTAGTGTTAGGTAAGGGGTATGGGTGGGTTGCGCTTCGGCGGGTCGGTGTGGACTTGTTGGGCCGAAGGGCCTGTTTCCACACTGAAAGTAATGTAATCTAATCTAAACAACCCCAGGCTATAGTCCAACAGCTCTATTTGAAATCCCAAGCTTTCACAGTGCTGCTCCTTCATCACCAACATGGGGTTCAAGAATGATAATTAGATTAGATTAGACTTACAGTGTGGAAACAGGCCCTTCGGCCCAACAAGTCCACACCGACCCGCCGAAGCGCAACCCACCCATACCCCTACATTTACCCCTTACCTAACACTACGGGCAATTTAGCATGGCCGATTCACCTGACCCGCACATCTTTGTGACTGTGGGAGGAAACCGGAGCACCCGGAGGAAACCCACACAGACACGGGGAGAATGTGCAAACTCCACACAGTCAGTCGCCTGAGTCGGGAATTGAACCCAGGTCTACAGGCGCTGTGAAGCAGCAGTGCTAACCACTGTGCCACCGTGCCGCCCTTAAGGAGGAAGGAACCTCAGGGATGGTGCATATGCAAATTCCAAAGCCCATTATACTCCAGTCAGACATCCCAACGTTCGGGCCACAGCATTGGCTTAAAGTGCAAGATAAAGCATAGCATCCATGAAGGAAGAGGTGAGTTCAGTACGGTCCAGTGAGAGAATCAGCTAGGCCTCACTTCGACAAACCCTTCAAAAAAACTTAACACAGCCAAAAACAAACGTAAGATTCAGCCAATATAGTTTATGGGGCACTCTACAACTTCACAATGTGTGCGTGGTGTTCTTGGAGAATCAGTCCATTTGTGCATGGTCAGGTTCAGTCAACAACAAAATGTGTGTGGTTTCAGTGACAAACACGTTCAGCATTTGCACAAGGTTACTTCATTGTCTATTTGAAAGAGAAACAAGGGGCCAACCTGTTAAAAGTTAATAGAGGGCTAAGAGGTTAGCATCCGAACCCACGAAAGCATGCGACACTGACATTATTCCACTAGCTGCACTTTGAAGTGAAATAACCGTTAAGTGTTATAAAGTCGCCTGAACGAATTCTCTCTCATTGAAAATGTTACAGGGGAAGGTGACTGAACTACAGTTTGTCACCAAATCCTGGCAGGAGAAAACGTCAGGGCCACTTCACTCATGAAATATTAATCCAGGCTGCACTGCTATTACTGGAGAACAGTGACAGAAGATGTGGGGGAATTGGCACTTGAAACCAAATTGTCATTCTACCTTTCTGTGCCCTGGGACCGGAGGATAAAACTTACCTTCCACCTGCCAACCCATTTCAGATCTAAGTTAAAAATCACACAGCACCAGGTTATAGTCCGACAGGTTTATTTGGAAGCACTAGCTTTCGGAGCGACGCTCCTTCATCAGGAAGCTGTGGAGTATTTACTCCACAACCGTCTGACGAAGGAGCGGCGCTCCGAAAGCTAGTGCTTCCAAATAAACCTGTCGGACTATAACCTGGTGCTGTGTGATTTTTAACTTAGTACACCCCAGTCCAACACCGACACCTCCAAACCATGACTACCTTTCAGATCTCGATGGGATTCACTTCGCCTTGCGTGAGTTTACCTTCTTTCCTTCTCTGCTGCTCATCTTCAAGGCGCTTGGACCCGAAGCATGAGGCACCTCGCCATTTTGAAAAGCTCTCCTTGAAGGGATGCAAATGAACTTGCTCAGAAATGTTCAAGATAGAGGGACACACAATTGCAACTTGGTCAACTGCAAGAGAGTCTAAACTTCATCTGTGTTAATGAGCTGCCTCCCATTGATTGATCCAGTTCCTGTATGTTTCTCTCCAAATTCCCAAGGCTTCCCATGAGCCTCTCTCAGTGATCACCTCCCTCTTTACCCCTTCTGTTCCCTTAGGCCTCTTCAGCTCCACCAATAATGGCTGCTCCCTCAGCTCCTGTGCTCATGAATTCATTGCCAGTTCCTTCCATGTCTGTCGAGATCTCCTGTGCTTCAACTGAATCTTTATCCAAGCTCTCCACTGTTACCCTCTGCTTTCCTCTTTTACCCTTCCATAGCATCATTCAGTAGAGCGGAGACCCTTTGGCCCATTGAGTCTGTCCTGCCAAACGTACATTTGCTCCACTTGCCCCACTTTCCCACACTGGGCCTGGATAGCCTTGAAAACTATGACCTTTTGTGTGTTCATCCAAATACTTTCTCATGGTTGTGAGGTGTCCCTGCTCAACTTTTCCAGCGTGCCCCACTTTCCGACTTGGATCTCCAGCAGAACCCTCACTCTCTCTCTTCCCACCTCAACTACCCTGCCAGGTGGTTGCAGACTCCCAACATCCTCTGGGGTGAAAAAGATCTTCCTCAAGTCCACTCTAAACCCTTCCCCTTCAAATTTATTCCCCTTTGGTATTGGTCTGGCTTTAGGATCCAATGGTTTTGCCCACTTTCGCCTAAAGCAGGGCATGTCCGACCCCTGTAGGCCTTGAAATCTGACCCTTGAAGCTCAGACAAATCGATTCTGCTTGTGGTTCAGTTTCTCAACCACACGAGGGCCCTGCCTATATTTCCTCAGAGTCATCGCCCTTCCTGCATCTGTGTTGGCAAAGGGACTCAACACCTCCACCACCTCCCCAACTTTGCCCAGCCGTACCACGGCCAGTTGGAGTGCTCCCAAGATTGTCTCTGCGGGTGAGAGGAATCAGCTGGGAGAAAGTGAGGACTACAGACCGCTGGAGAGTCAACGTCGAAGAGTGTGGTGCTGGAAAAGCACAGCAGGTCAGGCAGCATCCGAGGAGCAGGAGAATCGACGTTTCAGGCATAAACCCTTCCTCAGGAATGAGGGCCAAGAGGGGTGAGCCACATCCCTCTCCCATTTATCTCTCAGCCCCTAGTTGAAAGATTTAAAAGGGACCTGAGGGGCACCTTTTTCACGCAGAGGGTGGTGTGTGTATGGAATGAGCTGCCAGAGGAAGTGGTGGAGGCTGGTACATAGAACATAGAACATAGAAAAGTACAGCACGGAACAGGCCCTTAGGCCCATGATGTTGTGCCGAGGTTTAATCCTAATGTAAAATAAAATAACTTAACCTACGCACCCCTCAATTCTCTGCTATCCATGTGCATGTCCAGCAGTCGCTTAAATGTCCCCAATGACTCTGCTTCCACCACCACCACAGCTGGCAATGCATTCCATGCATTCACAACTCTCTGCATAAAGAACCTACCTCTGATGTCCCCTCTATACCTTCCTCCTAATATCTTCAAACTATGACCCCTCGTACCAGTCAATCCCGCCCTGGGGAAAAGTCTCTGGCTAGTGACTCTATCTATTCCTCTCATTATTTTGTTCACCTCGATCAGGTCTCCTCTCTTCCTCCTTCTCTCCAGAGAGAATTATTCAACCTCTCTTCATGAGGCAAGCCCTCCAGTCCGGGCAGTTAAACCTTCCTTGCACCCTCTCCAAAGCCTCTGTATCTTTCCTATTGTAGGGTAACCAGAACTGGACACAATATCCCAAGTGTGGTCTCACCAGGGACTTGTAGAGCTGCAGCAAAACCTCGCGACTCTTAAACTCGATCCCCCTGTTAATGAAAGCCAAAACACCGTATGCTTTCTTAACAACCCTATCCACTTGGGTGGCAACTTTGAGGGATCTATGTACTTGCACACCCAGATCCCTCTGTTCCTCCACACTGCCAAGAATCCTGTCTCTAATCCTATATTCAGCATTCGAGTTCGACCTTCCAAAATCACTTTGCATTCATCCAGGTTGAACTCCATCTGCCATTTCTCAGCCCAGCTCTGCATCCTGTCTATAAGTTAAAATGGTACGATTACAACATTGAAAAGTCTGGATGGGTATATGAACAGGAAGGGTTTAGAGGGATATGGGCCAAAGGCTGGCAAATGGGACTCGACTGAGTTAGGATATCTGGTTGGCATGGACGTATTGGACCGAAGGGTCTGTTTCCGTGCTGCATGACTCTATAAATCAAGGTCAAAGATTAGCTATTATCTTACAAGATGGGGGAGCAAGTTCCAGGACCTGTAGACCCTACCCTCGTTCCTGATCACTGCGTTTCTGCTTTTGTTGAACAATCCGGCACTGTGCCCAGCAAGCTGATGTACTGGACACCCTCCATCTTGGGTTGATGAACCTAATTTGGGCGGCACGGTGGCACAGTGGTTAGCACTGCTGCCTCACAGTGCCAGGGACCTGGGTTCAATTCCCGCCTCAGGTGACTGACTGTGTGGAGTTTGCACGTTCTCCCCATGTCTGCGTGGGTTTCCTCCGGGTGCTCCGGTTTCCTCCCACAGTCACAAAGATGTGCGGGTCAGGTGAATTGGCCATGCTAAATAGCCCGTAGTGTTAGGTAAGGGGTAAATGTAGGGGTATGGGTGGGTGGCGCTTCGGCGGATCGGTGGGGACTTGTTGGGCCAAAGGGCCTGTTTCCACACTGTAAGTAATCTAATCTAATCTAATTCACCCAAAGAATCCTGATTTACTTTGAAGGCAGGGTTTGTGCTGCACTCTGACAACCTTTAATTTCTCTCGTTGGTGTCAGGCTGGGGCTTTCATGGCTCGGTACCGAGCAAGAGCCAGGATCAGCAAAGCCAAACATAGGTACATGCAGCTCAAAGACACGTTCAGTCTCAGCCTAACCCCTCGCTGACAGTAAACCTCTGGCAATCGAGCTCTTTAGTGCACTGGGCAGGAACCGGAAGAACAGTTCTGTAACAAAGTGACAGTTTAACATCAGACCAGTTGGACTTGACAATGCAGTGGAAAGACACTAGAGGGTTTACCACAGGGCAAAGTCCTGCCGGGACCCAAAACCAGACATGTCCCTTGATGCCTGAATGAGTACCACTCTTGCCTCTGAACCACCAACTTAGGTCCAGGGACACGAGCACAACATCAAATCTAAAACGAAGATCTGCTGATGCTGGAGATCGGGAACAGAAACAGAAATTGCTGGTGAAACTCAACGGGTCTGTGGAGAGGAAACAGAGTTAGCGTTTCGAGTCCGGTTACCCTCCATCAGAACAGCATGGAAACCAAGCGGATGCCTCTGGTGCATGCCTGTGGCCTTGCCATTTGGACTGGCAACTCTTGGTGGACTCTATCCTAGGAGGTTTCACCATGTAACTTGCCACCTCGAATCTCATTGGAGGCCTGGGTCACCACCCCTCTCAGAGCAATCACCAATAATGGCGGCTAGAATTTCCCACAATTCCCTGTGATCACGAACCTGCTCCATCTGTCCTGAAAAAGAGTCCTATCAGATGCCAATCATTAGCTCTGCTGCTCTCTCCACGGATGCTGTGTTTCACCAGCAAGTCTTTTTGTTTGTTGTATAAATTGGGTGGGGTTAGCAGTTTGATGCACCAGAGTGTATTGTGAATCAGATGGTGTGATCTTTCTCTTCGATGACTTGCAGCACTGTCTGAAAATTCAATTGATTCCAGGAATGGTTGCACTCTCTGGATTCTCGATTTGATTTCATGGCAATGTTTTTCCATGTACAATTAAGGGGATGCGAGCATCACTGGCTTGGCCAGGATTTTAAAAAAAGAATCATGCAGAGGCCTATTCTGGCGATTTTCAAAATTCACTCGTAGGATGTGAATTGGCTGGGTTGGCATTTATTGACAAATTGTTTCAAACACCCAATTTATTGACCATCCCTAGTTGCCCTTGACCAGGTGGCAGCGAGCTGAGTGGCTTGCCAAGCCATTTCTGTAGGTCTGGAGTCACACGTTGGCCAGACCGGGTAAGGATTTCCAGATTTCCTTCCCTGAAGGACATCAGTGTGCTAGATGGATTTTCTGACAACTGACAACGGTTTCATGGACCCCATTATGCTCTTAATTCTGGATAGACATTGGATTCCATGGTAAAATTCAGGCCAATGGCGATTCTCCAGATCAGAGGAGATTTCCAAGAATGTTGCCAGAACCTGAGGAAAAATAGCGTAGGTGGAATGACACTGTGGCTTTGAGAGGTTATTTTGACCTGGGTGTTTTTTGAGGAGAGGTTTTAAGGCAGAGGTGCTAAGCAATCTATGAGAACTTGTGAGGCCTTGGGTTTTTATTTTAAAGATGGAACAATAGAAGCAGCCTGAAGGGGTGTGGTCACACTCCCACAGAACCCACTGAGCTTCAGTTCAGCCTTCAGCTGGTTCTTCGCGTGTTTGACCACACCCCATCAGGCTGCTTCTATTGTTCCAACGTTTGGGGTCTGAAAGAAGCTGCTGGGGTTGTGAAAAGTTGTCACCTCTCTCTTTACTACAGCTGAAAGCTGGAGATCTCTCTCTCTCTCAGAACTGTCCTTTGATGCTCTTTCCTCCTGGATTAGAGAACCGCATGAGAGACAATCTGATTTTACCTTTTGCCGAAGGGTATGCGTATGGGATGCTGCGACATTGGAACAGTTATCAGTATCAGTTACTATATCTACTCTTCTGGTAAGTTTTCCAGTTGAGTTAAGGTTTTCTAATTCCTTCTTTCTTTCATTGTATTATAACTATAGTGGATGAATAAAGTATAGTTTGCTTTAAATCCAGCAGTTTGACCAATCGAATTGCATCTGGAAGACAACACCTTATATTTACCTTTAAAATGAGAAAACGTTTGGGTCTAGACTACTGTCTGCAGTTTGAGAAAGGTTGGTCTGGTCTGTAACAGTAGGGTTATTTTCATTTGATCAGAGGGGGGCTGAGGGATGACAACTTTGGAGAGAAGGAAGAAGAGGGGTGACTTGATAGAGGTGTACACGGTAGTGAGAGGCATAGATAGAGCAGACAGCCAGAGACATCTCCCCAGGGCAGAAATGGTTGTCATGAGGGGTCATAATTTTAAGGTGATTGGAGGAGGGTAAAGGGGAGATGGCAGAGTTAGGGTCTTTACACAGAGAGTGGTGGGTGTGTGGAATGCACTGCCAGCGGTGGTAGTAGACTCAGAGACATTAGGGGCATTTAAGTGACTGCTGGACAAGCACATGGATGGTAGTAAATTGAGGGGTGTGTAGGTTAGGTTGGTCTTAGACTAAGATAAATGCTCGGCACAGCATCGTGGGCCAAAGGGCCTTAACTGTTCTATTAACTGAGGTGTACAAAGTATGAAGGGGTTTTGATGGAGAGGAGTGCGTTCCCCGAGTGGAGAGATCAGTTAGTGAGGAGCACACATTCAGGAGGATTAGAGGGGACCTGAGGAATTCACTGGCCGGTTCAGCGATTGAGATACAAACCTTCAACTCATTGAAAAGGAATCTTCCCTTGAAGCACTGGAACCTGCAGGACTAGGATAGATTCCCTACAGTGTGGAAACAGGCCCTTTGGCCCAACAAGGTCCACACTGACCCTCCAAAGAGTAACCCACCCAGACCCATTTCCCTAGCCTATATTTGCCCCTGACTCATGCACCGAACACTATGGGCAATCTACCCTAACCTGCACATCTTTGGAACGGTGGGAGGAAACTGGAGCGCCCAGAGGAAACCCACGCAGAGGGAGAATATGCAACTCCACACAGACAGTCACCCGAGGCTGGGATTGAACCTGGGGTCCTGGAGTCGTGAGGCAGCAGTGCTAACCATCTGAGCCACCCTAAAGTAGAACAGACATTCTGTGTATTCTGCCAGTGCAGGGATGATGGGCTGAATGGCCACTTTCCATGCTGCAACTGCGCTATGGTAACGCAGTTCCCATCCGAGAAAGAGGTCATGCTTGTTCTAAAAGCTGCCTTCAGTCTGAACGAGCTTTTACTGTGCCCATGGGAATTGCTTTGAAAATGTCAACGTTCACATCAATAGCAGCCCAGCATTCAAGAAATTTGTTCCTTAACTCGACCTGGACAGAAGTCAGAAATAGGATGAACTTTATGCTGTAACAGGAAGCATTTTGATGTCAACTAACTTGTGGAGGCAATGAGACTAAACCCACTGATCCCCAATAATTTCCCTGAAATGTCAGCGCAGGAAGTTTCAATCGAAAGCCCGCTGCATAGCTGCAACGTTTATGAAGTGTAAGGCAAGAGGCACATTATGAACAAGCTCAATGATCACTTACAGAGACCGAGTCGTCATGTCCAGGTTTCAAGGGGGACTGAGCGCCATGATTGCTATCCTGCACAACGCTAGCACCATGCAACCCAAAGTTCCACAATCTCTGACCTGCGGCATTGGTTTTCCATTTCGGAGAACTACCTTACTCGACAAAAGGCTTTATAAAGAACGGGAAATCCCATTAGATTACTTACAGTGTGGAAACAGGCCCTTCGGCCTTACAAGTCCACACCGACCTTCCGAAGCGCAACCCACCCTGAGGTGGGAATTGAACCCGGGTCTCTGGCGCTGTGAGGCTGCAGTGCTAACCACTGTGCCACCGCCCCGATGCGCCAGGCTGGAACCCCGGGACAAAGATTCCCAGGGCCTAGATGCTGGCTACGAGATGAGCTGCTGGACTCGGCTTTCGCACGCCCAGGTTAATGGGGACACGAGATCAGAGGGAGCGGAACTGAAATCCAACTCATTAAATTGAAAAGGAAATCTGGGATTGAATGCGAGGCTTTATAGTGAGACCGCCATCAATCCGATTCAGTAATGTCACTTACAGGAAGCAATCTACACGGGGCCGCAAGACCATGGCATTGCGATGGACGTTTAACACATAGGTGCTAAAGTAAGTCAGTTCAGCCCGTCCCATCTGCTCTGTAACCACCCTCTGAATAGGCCCAGTGTGCCATTCAGTTCAAGGGCAAAAGGTGTGGTGCTGGAAAAGCACAGCATCCAAGGAACATGGAGGAGGCCCAAGGGGGCTGCGAGATAAATGGGGGGAAGGTGGGGTTGGAGGGAAGGTGATGGGGGGAGGGTGATGGTGATAGGTCAGAGAGGAGGGTGGATAGGTGGGAAGGAAGGTGGACAGGTAGGACAATTCAAGAGGGCGGTGCTGAGTTGGAGGGTTGGATCCAGGATGAGTCGCGGGGAGATGAGGAAACTGGTGAAATCCATATTGATCCCGTGTGGTTGGACGGTCCCAAGGCAGAAGATGAGGCTCCAAATCCTCTAGTCATCGGGTGGATTTGTAGTGGAGGAGGCCCAGGACCTGCATGTCGTTAGGCCTCTGGGAGGGGGAGTTGAAGTGGTCGGGCACAGGGTGGTAGGGTTGTTTGGTGCGGGTGTCCCAGAGATGTTCTCTGAAACGTTCTGCAAATTGGCGTCCTGTCTCCCCGAGTTAGAGGAGACGACGTCGAGAGCAACAGACACAGTAGATGACCTGTGCGGAGGTGCAGGAAAGTCTCTGAAATCCTCACCCGCATTCCTGAGGATGGCCTTATGGGTGAAACATTGACTCTCCTGCTCCTCGGATGCTGCCTGACCTGTTCCGATCCCCCCACCCCCACCAGCTCCATTCATTTTATCATGAATAATCACAAGTAGGTTTCGCTCCTTGGGATGGCACGTTGGATCACAGCGCCAGGGCCCCAGGCTTGATTCCACCCTCGGCTGACTGTCCCTCTGTGTGGATTTTGCACATGCCTACTTGGGCTTCCTCCTGCAGTCCAAAAATGTACAGGTTAGGGTGGATTGGCCATGCTCAATTGTCCCATAGTGCCCAGGGATGTGCAGGTTAGGGTGGATTGGCCATGCTAAATTGTCCCCTAGTGCCCAGGGATGTGCAGGTTAGGGTGGATTGGCCATGCTAAATTGTCCCGTAGTGTCCAGGGATGTGCAGGTTAGGGTGGATTGGCTATGCTAAATTGCCCCATAGTGCCCTGGGATGTGCAGGTTAGGGTGGATTGGCCATGCTAAATTGTCCCATAGTGCCCAGGGATGTGCAGGTTAGGGTGGATTGGCCATGCTAAATTGTCCCATAGTGCCCTGGGATGTGCAGGTTAAGGGGAATTGGCCATGGTAAATTGTCCCATAGTGCCCTGGGATGTGCAGGTTAAGGGGGATTGGCCATGCTAAATTGTCCCATAGTGCCCTGGGATGTGCAGGTTAAGGGGGATTGGCCATGCTAAATTGTCCCCTAGTGCCCAGGGATGTGCAGATTAGGGTGGATTGGCCGTGCTAAATTGTCCCATAGCACCCAGGGATGTGCAGGTTAGGGTGGATTGGCCATGCTAAATTGCCCCATAGTGCCCTGGGATGTGCAGATTAGGGTGGATTGGCCATGCTAAATTGTCCCATAGTGCCCAGGGATGTGTAGGTTAGGGTGGATTGGCCATGCTAAATTGTCCCATAGTGCCCTGGGATGTGCAGGTTAGGGTGGATTGGCCATGCTAAATTGTCCCATAGTGCCCAGGGATGTGCAGGTTAGGGTGGATTGGCCATGGTAAATTGTCCCATAGTGCCCAGGGATGTGCAGGTTAAGGGGGATTGGCCATGCTAAATTGTCCCATAGTGCCCTGGGATGTGCAGGTTAAGGGGGATTGGCCCTGCTAAATTACCCCATAGTGCCCAGGGAGGTGTCGGCTAGGTGGGCCAACCATGGGAAATGCAGAGGGGTAGTGGTGGGTGTGGGTGGGATACTCTACGGAGGGTTGCGAGGCCTGCTTCCACCCTTCGATCTTTGCCTGAGAGCCCTGGAAAGACGAGGATAATCCTGGGAGGAGTAACGCCCAAAGGTGGGCCCCGTTCTACCACTATCTCTCACAGCCCTCCGACACAAGCACGCAAAAGCAAGCCTGATAACAAAAATTGCAATCAGGTCTGGGGTTCAATCACCAGTTTACTGAAAGCCTCCTTTGCAAATTCCTTATTAACAGGATTTCTCCAGCTGTCCAAATAAATAATGATTCACATCTGATTGCTCACAGCAGAAGATTTGTTCAGCCAGAAAATTAAATTGGATGTTTTGGCTTCTCTGATAGTCGAGGAGTTCCTACCAGCATTTAGTGTGCAAATTCTTTCCTTCCCCAATTTTAAGCTGCGTTGGATGATCGATGGATGCAGCCACACAATTTAACACGTCCGTGACTTTTGGGATCGGGGAGTCGGCAAGTTATAAAGAGAAATAATTAAAAAATAAAAGTGCTGCCTCCTCAAAGCACTGCAAAACAATGTCAACCATCACTACTGTGAAAATGCCTTTTTGCCCTCAAACACCATGCTTGCACAATGTTCGAGACAGGCCTCCAGCAGAAACCTGGAAATATTATTCAGGTTGGTGAGGATATAAACAGCGAGTAGGACAGACACAAGCTTTCAGTCACTCACAGGCTCGGCCAGCATTTATTGCCCATCACGAACTATCCAGAGGAGAGTTAAGTGCCATAGAGTCATAGAGATGTACAGCACGGAAACACACCCTTTGGTCCAACCCGTCCATGCCGACCAGATATCCCAACCCAATCTAGTCCCACCTGCCAGCACCCGGCCCATATCCCTCCAAACCCTTCCTATTCATATACCCATCCAAATGCCTCTTAAATATTGCAACTGTACCAGCCTCCACCACTTCCTCTGGCAGCTCATTCCATACCCGTACCATCCTCTGTGTGAAAACGTTTCCCTTAGGTCTCTTTTATATCATTCCCCTCTCACCCTAAATCTATGCCCTCTAGTTCTGGACTCTCCGACCCCAGGGAAAAGACTTTGCCTATTTATCCTATCCATGTCCCTCATAATTTTGTCAACCTCTATAAGGTCACCCCTCAGCCTCTAACGCTTCAGGGAAAACATCCCCAGCCTGTTCAGCCTCTCCTTAAAGCTCAAACCCTCCAACCCTGCTGTGAGCTGGAGTCACATATAGGCCAGACTATGTAAGGATGACAGTTTCCTTCCATTTGTGAACCTGATGGGCTTTTCCTATAAGAGTGCATTAGTCAGGAATAAATGTTGAGTAATGGGGGAGGGGAATGGCTCTGGGTGGGTTACTCTTCGAAAGGTCGGTGTGCACTCGCTAAGGGTGATATAATGGCTCAGTGGTTGGCACTGTTGCCTTACAGCACCAGAGACCCAGGTTTGATTCCACCCTCGGGTGACTGTCTGTGTGGAGTTTGCACATTCTCCCCGTGTCTGCGTGGGTTTCCTCCGGGTGCTCCGGTTTCCTCCCACAGTCCAAAGATGTGCAGGCCAGGTGAATTGGCCGTGCTAAAGTGCCCATAGTGTTAGGTGCATTATTCAGAAAGGGGTGGGTTGCTCTTCAGAGGGTCAGTTGGGCCGAAGGGCCTGTTTCCACACTGTAGGGAATCTAGTCTAACTTAAAAGCAATGGATTCACAGTCATCATTCTTAAGTCGAGATTTTTTTTTTGCTGAATTTAAATTCCAACATGGTAGGATTTGAACCTGGGTCCTCTAGAACATTACCTGGCTCTTATCAATTAACAGACCAGAAATAAGACCATTAGGCCATCAGTTTTCCTTGGGGAGATGTGCGAGGACAGAGAACTAACAAAGGAGAGGATGAAGGAGGTACGAGAGTGAAAGGCCAAAAGCATTTTAAAAACACATCATGATTTTGGGAAGTCAGAACATGTTTTACACTCAATTGCTTTGGAGTGCTTTGAAGTGGAAAAGGCTTGCAAAATTGGCAGAGAACTCTGAATCAGAAGATCAGCTGTCATCTAATCAGAAGCTTTCTGCTGGTTTAATCAGCTGCAAGATCAAAACTCCGATGGTTTTGAACTCAGAAGCAAGGTAAGAGCATTTTGTCCCTGCTCAGAGCAGCCTTCATCAGAAAGCTGCCCATTTTCTCTGGCGTCGTATTCAGTGTTTGAGGATCGTAGATTACAATTAGCATTTCACATGGACATCACCCCCTGAAATAAGCCCACGGGGAAGCTTCTCTCATTGTACAATGCCACCTTTTTTTTTACAACTGATGGGAGTCTAAAAGTCTCCAGCATGTCAGTACAGCTCTGTCTCAGGAGTAGGTATTCTGACAGATGGCAAGGTGCTCTCAGCAATCAGATACAACTGAATGAGCAAGTCCACGCAGCCCTACAAGCAGAAGAGAGAGTTTTCTGACACTCCCGACGGTCAGCTGAAATCATTTCCAATCAAAACTGGCACTCAGGAGTGCCAACTCTGATTGGATGCCCTGCTGGAGGCTTTATCATGTGACGTCCCGATCGCCAACTGTTTTTGGTCAAAGTGAGCCCAGGCCCGGCATTTTTAAACAACAAGGCAACATTCTTTGCCCGCGCTCCACAAGCTCATGGGTGGCATGGTGGCTAACACTGCTGCCTCACAGCGCCAGAGACCTGGGTTCAATTCCTGACTCAGGCGACTGACTGTGTGGAGTTTGCACGTTCTCCCCGTGTCTGCGTGGGTTTCCTCCCACACTCCAAAGATGTGCGGGTCAGGTGAATTGGCCACGCTAAATTGCCCGTAGTGTTAGGTAAGGGGCAAATATAGGGGTATGGATGGGTGGCGGGTCGGTGTGGACTTGTTGGGCCGAAGGGCCTGTTTCCACACTGTAAGTAATCTAATTAACCTTCACTTCTCGGAGGTTCTGGGACAATTGCAGAATCACAGAGCACTGAAAGTGACCATTCTGTCCATCACATCTGGGCTGGCTCTTCACACTCAAGTTAACCAATTATCATGCTCTTTTCCCATAATCTTGCAAATTTCTCCTTCCCCCATCAAGTCCTTATTCAGCTGTTATTTGAATATTCCTGTCAAATCTCCATTCGCTGCCCTGTCAGACACCACCTTCCAGACCACAACATGCGCCATAAGCACAATCTTTTCTCCTGTCACCTCTGACCCCTTCACTTTAAATCTGTGTCCCTCCCGTCACCAGGCCCTTCTGCCCATCATTTCTCTGCTGGTAAGAAAGAGCCCCATAGTTCAAGCAGAAGAGAGAGTTTTCTGACACTCCCGACGGTCAGAAAACTCTCTCTTCTGCTTGAACTATGGGGCTCTTTCTTACCAGCAGAGAAACGATGGGCAGAAGGGCCTTTCCCTCTGCTGGAAGCAGCTTCTATTTGCCCTTCAAGATTCTGTTAAATCTCTCCTTCACCCTCCCGCTCCCTCCTGCTCCCTCCCGCTCCCTCCCGCCCCAAGTATCTGAGTTCCCTCCTTGCTGGCACCATCTGGTAAATCCCCTCTCTTCCTGTTCCTTTTCTCAGGGGGGGGGAAGGGACAGGAAGTGACTTCACCACAGGAAATAACATCACCAACCCAAAGAAACCCAAACATATAAACCGAAAGCAGGAACTTTCAGCTCTGCTTCGCCTGAGTCCCACTGAAGATGTTACCTAGTAGGGTAACAAAATGTCTGGAAGGGAACCTTGAGGCTCAGCGAGCAAAGCTACATCCAGAACCGAGGTAAGTGCTCTGGGGACCTGGGTTCAAGCCCCACCGTAGCAGATAATAGAATTTGAATCCGATGAAAATCTGGAATTACAAGTTGAGCAGCAACCATGAATCCATTGGCAATGGTTGGGGGGAAAGCCCATCTGGTTCACTAATGCCTTTTGGGGATGGCCATCCTTACCTGGTCTGGCCTACATTTGACTCCAGATTCTCAGCAATGTGGCTGGTCCCTAATTAGCGATGGGTTAATTAACGCTGGCCTCATCTTGTGAATGAATAAAAAATGAACATGAAACTCCAGCTGAGATACTTTAGAAAGGGTTATGACGACTCCCTAGCTTTTGCACTCATGCTTAGAATAATACTCCGTACACTGGCCTTGTCCCTCAGCGTTTTCAACCTGTTCTACAATCTCCATTGCTTTGTATGGCCAGGTCCCTTTGGTCCCAGCACTCCTTTCATTGCCTGTGGCTACACCTCGTTCTCCCCACACAGGAGTCAAAACGAAACAGTGATTCTTTTGAAACGGAATGTATTGGTTGCATGGGCACTCCATTGTGAACTATGGGGCTCTTTCTTACCAGCAGAGAAACGATGGGCAGAAGGGCCTTTCCCTCTGATGTCGATCTCAACGACTTGACATAAACAAGACATGAGGGTCCAGTTTCCCCACTACTCGTTTTACTGGTCTACATCCTCCTGATATTGATTGCTACCCTCCTGGTTGTCTGCGAGTTCCCCTGAATTGTTTGGAAGAAGGGTGGGTCAGGCGGCAGCCAATGGGATCACTCGCCACGCCACGTGCCCTTCAGCTCACTATCAGAATCCCCACCAGGTGGGAGAAAGCCATTCGGCCCATTGAGTCTACATCGCCCTCCTCCCGGCGTCGGCTTATGAGGAGAGACTGAGTAGACTGGGATTATATTCATAGGAATTCAGAAGACTGAGGGGAATCTTATAGAAATAGATAAAATTATGAAGGGAATAGACAAGATAGAGGTAGCGAGGATGTTTCCACTGGTGGGTGAAATGAGGACAAGAGGGCTTAGCCTCAAGATTAGAGGGAGCAGATTTCGGACTGAATTGAGAAGGAACTCCTTCACCCAGAGGGTTGTTAATCTATGGAATGCCTTGACACTACTTCAGTAAATGTTTTTAAAGCTAAGATAGCTCTTGTTTGAACAGTAAAGGAATTAAGGGTTACATTGAGAGTGCGGGTAAGCGGAGCTGAGTCCAGGAAAGGATCAGCCATGATCTTAGTGAATGGTGGATTGGGCTCAAAGGGCCAGACAGCCTACTCCTGTTCCTCGTTCTTATGTTCACAGAACAGCATTCCACCCAGACCCACCCCCACATCCTATCCCTGCATTTCTGGTGGCTAACCTAACCGACACGTCCCTGGGCGATTTAGCACAGCCAATCCGCCCTCACCTGCATATCTTCGGACTATGAGAGAAAACTGGAGCATATCCACGCAAACATGGGGAGTGTGTGTGCAAACTCCACACACAGACTCGAGGCTGGAATCAAACCTGGGTCCCTCGTACTGTGAGACAGCAGTGCTAACCGGTGTGCCACCCCCAATGCACTCTGGGTACATAGGTCTACATCATTGATGGAGCTACTGCAGCTCTAGTTCTAACACAAAACCCTGGGGAACACCACTGTAGCCAGTCCTTACTGTGTACAAAATAACAGCAACAAGACAATCACAGTGATTCATAGCAGGTGGACAGACTTGGGAGAAATGATGAGTTGCCATACAAATGCTACTCTTTCTATTTTTTGATCAGTCCAGGCTGGATTAAATGTTCTCTGAGGAGACAGACGAATGGCCTAACCCAGGGTACACATTTAACTAGTTTGCCGAAACCATCTGGACCCTGAGATTAAATTCCTGACTGCTACTCAATTGTATCCGTGAGTGTTTTGTTCTTTTAATAAAATGTAGGTCTGTGACAGAATGATATTTCGTGCTGTTATTGCTTGGCTGTAATAACAGATTCCTATGTTCATTTTTCTTGTTCTCAAGTTTGATCTAAAGTCTCATACAACCACGAAGGGACATGAAAAGATGCACTATCTCTCTTCCTAGTTTCGGCTCCTCGTTCGACCTGAGCGAGTCTCCCTCCATTCAAGAGCGCTGAGCGTTCGAAGATTAACGGGCGGTCTAACTAAATGACCATTAAAAGGTGGAAACTGGAAACCTCCATAAGGAAGTTGACAAATTTTTGTTTCGTAACGCTGTTAAAGATTACAGACCCAAAGCCGGGAATTGGGATTAAACTGTAGGTCAGCTAACATCCGAATGAGTGCTGGAACAGTCCTGATGGGCTCAATGGCCTCCTCCAGTCTTTATGTTTGTAATGGTGGCGTTGTTTAAAATGTTCACTCATGGGATGCCCTGCCCCCTTGAGAAGGTGGGGGGGTGAGCTGCCTTCTTGAACTGCTGCAGTCCACCTGCTGTGGGTTGACCCACGATTTCCCATGAGTCCAGACACTGGGCGGAAGAAAGTTATTGGACGGTGGGGCTATTGCAAACGCACACAACCCTCTCCTGACTCTTGAGGAGAGTGCATATATTTTCCAACGAGGTTGTAGGGGTGGGATACAGGAAAATAATCAGGCCCTAAATATCACATAAGGGGTGATGAGGTCAATTGTAAAATACCGAGCAGCCCTGAGAGCGACTAATTAACGACAGATCAGGGATTGATCAGGGCCATCGCTGAAAATGTGTTGCTGGTTAAAGCACAGCAGGTTAGGCAGCATCCAAGGAACAGGAAATTCGACGTTTCGGGGCTCTGGCCCAAAACGTCGAATTTCCTGTTCCTTGGATGCTGCCTAACCTGCTGTGCTTTAACCAGCAACACATTTTCAGCTCTGATCTCCAGCATCTGCAGACCTCACTTTTTACTTGATCAAGGCCATCAGTGACAATACCAGGCCAGGTATTTACCCACAATGCCATTAGAACCACACCTACTCCCTGAAAGTGGCCACACATGTAGATAGGGTGGTCAAGATGGCATTATGGGCATGCTTGCCTTTATTGGTCGGGCATTGAGTACAAGAGTCCGGGTGCCATTTTGCAGCTTTACAAAACTTTGGTTAGGCCGCACTAGAGTACTTAGATTAGATTACTTACAGTGTGGAAACAGGCCCTTCGGCCCAACAAGTCCACACCGACCCACAACCAACCCATACCCCCTACAGGCAATTTAGCATGGCCAATTCACCTGACCCGCACATCTTTGGACTGTGGGAGGAAACTGGAGCAAACCCACGCAGACACGGGGAGAATGTGCAAACTCCACACAGCCTGAGGCGGGAATTGAACCCGGGTCTCTGGCACTGTGAGGCAGCAGTGCTAACCGCTGTGCCACCATGCCACCCACTGTGTTCCATTCTGATCACTACATGACAGGAAGGATGTGGAGGCCTTGGAGAGGGTACAGAAGAGGTTTACCAGGATGCTGCCTGGATTAGAGGGTATGGGCTACAAGGGGAGGCCAGAAAAACTCGGGTGGTTTTCTCTGGAGCGATGGCAGGTGAGGGGAGACCTGATAGAAGGCTATAAAATTATGGGATGCGTAGATAACATTGACGGTCAGAATCCTTTTCCCAGAGTTGAAATGTCTAATTCTAGGGGCCACGCATTTAAGGTGGGAGGGGGAAAGATCGAAGGAGATGTGAGGGGCAAGGAGTTTACACAGAGAGTGGTCAGAGTGTGGAACGTGCTGCAAGGGGTGGTGCTGGGGGCAGATACGATTGGGGTGTTGAAGGGACTTTTAGATACGTGCATGAATATGCAAGGAATGCAGGGATATAGAGAAAGGGCAGGCAGAAGGGATCAGTTTAATTTGGTGCCATGGGGCAAAGGGCCTGTTCCTGCTCGATAACACCAAGAAGCTGTTTGAACTGCGATTCATTCAGGGACGAGCAGTGTAGCTGCTCCTCCACACCCCTCCCTCACGGACAGTCACTGCCAATAACCCCAGCTCCCCCCACGCCCCCCCCCCCCACACCCCTCAACCTCGCACTACCTACCTTCAATGTTGTTTCACTAACCCCCATACACCTCCACCCCACCATCACCACCTTGGTACCTTCCCTCCCCCCCACCTCAATATGTGCCTCCACTTCCTATCAGAACCGCCCCCCCCCCCCCCCCCCCCCCCCCCTCACTCACTCCCCTCTCTAGGTGCTAGTCCTAATGGACAGACTGCTGTCTAGTCCCTGGACTGTAGTCAGACAGATGCCCTGACTGTGAGTGACCCAAAATGGATGATGGACCATTGCTAAGCCCTGACTGTGCCCGTGACTGATGGCACCAGTACTCCCCTCACCCCCCAAATGACAGCTGCGCCCCCCACCCCAGCTTAAATAGGCCAAGCACTCACCACCCCCCCAACCCAGTTTCCAACATGGCTGCTTGGTTGGATACAGGCGCTGTGAGTTTGCCACCCAGGCAGAGGGCACATGCTGTCAGTGTTAGATTGATGTCTCATGTGTCTGTGCTAAAGAGCATGTCAATACGGCAGCACCCAGAGTCCTAGTGCCAATGCCCTAGCAAGCCTGGCATAGCACGGCAAGGCAAGACATGGCTATTACGAACATGAAGGTTGGTACCAAGTGGGCAAGTGCTAAGCAGCCTTGAGATACAGCCTGGTCTGATGATGTCTCTGTGCGCCCAGTGCCCTTGATGCAACCTTTCGATGTTGGCTGTGGCAGCCTGCGCTTCTCAAGGGTCAACCGGAGAGGTGCCATGAGGATCGCCAGGGACTGGCAAATGCCGGATGCCAATGCCCGCGGATGTTTCTGCCACAAAGGTTGCATTAGCTCGTGCCATTCAGGCCCTTATAAGATTCTAGCCAAAGGGACGCACAGAAGGAAGTGAGGGCTGTTGCAGACAGGTGAAATTCTCTGACACCTTGCTGCCAAGTTGGTGCCCACTCTGCAGTCTGCACCTCACCTCCCCATGCCACACTTGCAAGAGTCCTGCTTGGATTGAGTGGAAGAAGTTGAAAGGAATTATCTGAGTGCTCCTTACAACTCAATTCCCCTTACGTTTTGAGTACTGACATGGTACGAAATGGACAAAAGCCTCCAAACAAAGAATCTTCTTTGTCTTATCTTTTAAAACAGGAAGATCTCCAATTCTCTCCAATCATTAATCATGGACTGGTCTATTCAGAGACAAATTCTCAAAGCCCGTATTCTGATGTCCCACTCTCCCAACTAGGGTGAGGTGGCACGGTGGCTCAGTGGTCAGCTCTGCTGCCTCCTAGTAGCAAGGACCCGGGTTCGATTCCAGCCTCGGGTGGTCGTGTGGGTGGGTTTCCTCCCACAATTCAAAGGTGCGCAGTTTAGGGAAATTGCCAATAGTGTTCAGGGATGTGTAGGTTAGGTGTATAAGTCAGGGGTAAACATAGGAGAATGGGCCTGGGTGGGTTACTCTTGGGAGGGTCAGTTTGAACCGCAGGGCCTGTTTCCACAGGATTCGAAAGAAAATAGAGCCGTCCAGCCGGAACTACTTTACAGGGCTACAAACATCAACTGCCAGAGGAAACCATTTCCAACAGCACTTCCAAACTTACAGCATCATTTCATAACTGGGAAAGTTTCAGCTGGAGACCTGGACCTTGGGAAACACTATATTTTGATTTGTTTATATTTTTTGCCTCTGACTGTACAGCAATTTATTAATTTATGGCTTTAATAAAAGGTGTTTGCACGGCCAGAGAAACAAGCTTCATTAAAATTTATGAGATCCATTTCCAGTCTCTGGCCAAACACTGCTACGTGGTTACATTTGCTGTATTCCCTTTGATGTACTAATCCATTGCAGTTAAAGGAAGACAAATCTATCTAAAATTGTTGATGGGCCTGAACTGTTATAATGGGAAGATGCATCAAAAGTTGATGCTTAGAGTGTGGAACTTGCTCCCATATGAAACAGTTGAGGTGGATAACACAGAAGTACTCAAAGACAGGCTGAAGAAGGAGGACAGGAGAAGAAAGTTATTCCTCTGCTGTTATGGTCATCATTATTATCCCATTCACCAGTTGACCCTGAGCTTACTGACCTACATTGCTTAAATGGGAAGCTGTGTCTCAACTACCAACTTCGCATCTTTGATTTCAAATTGTGGCGATAGGCCATTTAGCCAATGGGCTCATGGCTCCTGTATAACCTCCATCTACCCATCCTTCCCCTATATCTCTTAATATCTTTGGTTAAGAAATATTGATCAGCCATAGATTTCAAACAAATAATGGGTCTGGCTTCAATCGCCGTTGGTGGACGAGTTCCAAACATTTATCATCATCTGGTGTGTCCGAATTAGAATCAGCTTTATTGTCACCTAATTTCATTCCTGACTCTAAGCGTTGAATCCCTACAGTGTGGAAGCAGGCCATTTGGCCCATTGAGTCCACACTGACCTTCCAAAGCCCATCCTCCAAGCAATTTCCCATGGCCAATCTATCCTAACCTGCACATCTTTGGACTGTGGAGGGAAACTGGAGCACCCGGAGGAAACCCACACAGACACGGAGGGGGGAAGGGAGAGAATGTGCAAACTCCACACAGTCGCCTGAGGGAGGGATCGAACCCAGGTCTCTGGCGCCATGAGGCAGCAGTGCTAACTACTGAGCCACCGTGCTGCCCTACCCATGAGTCATAGAGTCCCTAACCAGGGGAAATAGGAGGGAGGGTAACTATTTGCTCTCCTTAACATAGCGAAAACTTTAATCAAATCACCCCGTAATCCTGTCAAGTCCAGTTTGTTTCATTTAACTTTCTAAGTTAACCCTTGGGGTTTAGCTGTCAGATATCTAACTCGCCAACAAGGCAAACCTAACCATTTTCCCTTGATGTTCAGTGGTATCACTGGCCGAATCCCGCCCCCCCCCCCCCCGTTAACTTGTTGGTTACCATTGACCAGACCCTGACCTGGATTGGCCACATCAATACTGTGGCTTCAACAGCAAGTCAGAGGCTAGGAATACTACAGCGAGTAACTCCCCTCCTGACTCCCCACAGCCTGTCCACCATCTACAAGGCCCGAGTCAGGAGTGTGATGGAAAAGCCACGCTTAAGTTCAACTTTAAAAGCACCCTCTTCTCTCATGTAGCCCTCCCCGGCTGCTGCTTTCAGAGATTGTTGGGGGAGCGCTTTATAAAACTGGAAGGGGACTCTCAGTTGCCGGCTATCTACTCTCGTGTTGAAAAGAGACTTGGGGAAAACCAGTTCGGTCCCCGCAAAAGCCCTTTGCTTTCTTGTTAAAACAAAAGCGCGTTTTCCGATTCCAGTCCTGACCATCAGCCTTTCTTTAGGAAGGTTGGTGGGGTGAAAGAAAAATAAATAACGGTCAATGGTGACAAAGGAACTGAGCACCGCAGTGGTGGCCCAAGCAGCATCTGCACTCTGACAGTCCACCACATGATGGCAGTGTTGGCACAGATGCATTGACACAGCGAGTGCCCGTGCACGAACACAAACAGAGGGAGAGAGTCAGGAGAGGACAGAGAGAGAGAGAGAGGCAGAGAAAGAAAGAGAGGAAATGAAAGCGATAAGTCAAGAGAGACAACGCAGCAGAGACACAAAGGAGAGAATTGAGAGCAGACATTATCCATTTGGGAGGCAGTACCATAGAATCATGGGACTGATCCATTCACAGAAGGGACTCTGTTGGAAGAGGGGAGGAAACTCACTTACACAGACACTGTGGTCTTAATGCTTTTTTCTTTAAGCCAGTCACTATCCAATACTTGAATCATAGAACAATTCAGCACAGAAGGTGGCTGCCTTTTTTCCATTCTATCACAGCTGGCTCCGAGACAGAACAAATGAATAAATCCCTCTCTTCCCCAACAGCCCTGCGTAGCTTCTTCCTCACATGTGGTTCCGAATTTCCTTTCAAAAACTGCGATTGAATCTGCCACCACCACCCTTTCATGGGTGGAATCCCGTGCCCTCTTCCTGGTGGGTACGGTGGTGGTGAGGCAGTGTATTGAGCAGGAAGGGGAATCCCGTGCCCTCTTCCTGGTGGGTACGGTGGTGGTGAGGCAGGGTATTGAGCAGGAAGGGGAATCTCGTGCCCTCTCCCTGGTGGGTACGGTGGTGGTGAGGCAGTGTATTGAGCAGGAAGGGGAATCCCGTGCCCTCTTCCTGGTGGGTACGGTGGTGGTGAGGCAGTGTATTGAGCAGGAAGGGGAATCCCGTGCCCTCTTCCTGGTGGGTACGGTGGTGGTGAGGCAGGGTATTGAGCAGGAAGGGGAATCCCGTGCCCTCTTCCTGGTGGGTACGGTGGTGGTGAGGCAGGGTATTGAGCAGGAAGGGGAATCCCGTGCCCTCTTCCTGGTGGGTACGGTGGTGGTGAGGCAGTGTATTGAGCAGGAAGGGGAATCCCGTGCCCTCTCCCTGGTGGGTACGGTGGTGGTGAGGCAGCGTATTGAGCAGGAAGGGGAATCCCGTGCCCTCTTCCTGGTGGGTACGGTGGTGGTGAGGCAGCGTATTGAGCAGGAAGGGGAATCCCGTGCCCTCTCCCTGGTGGGTACGGTGGTGGTGAGGCAGCGTATTGAGCAGGAAGGGGAATCCCGTGCCCTCTTCCTGGTGGGTACGGTGGTGGTGAGGCAGCGTATTGAGCAGGAAGGGGAATCCCGTGCCCTCTTCCTGGTGGGTACGGTGGTGGTGGGGTAATTAATCCACCACAAAGGCTCTGAGCAGGAGCTCCATCACTTTCCCTCCTCCACCCCCATCAAATCCACAGTGAGAAGCCTCCTGGCCCAAGTTCCCTCCCCACCACTGACTGAGGTTCTTAAATGAGCAAACAAAACCCTTTCTTTTCTAGAAGACCATAAGACACAGGAACAGAGGTAGGTCATTCAGTCTATCAAATCTGCTCCACCCTTCAATGAGATCACGGTTGAACTGATCATCCTCAACCCCACTTTCCTGCCTTTGATACATCCATGATTCCCTTCCTGATTAAAAATCTGTCTGTCTCAGCCTTGAATAATGAGCCAGCCTCGACAGCCCTCTGTGGTAAAGAGTTCCACAGATTCACTCCCCTCAGAGAGAAGAAATTCCTCCCCATCCCTGCCCCCTTATTCTGGGATGATGCCCTATGGTCCGAGAATTTCCCACAAGGGGAAACAACCATTCCCCATCTCCCCTCTGTCAAGCCCCCCCCTAAAAATCTTATATGTTTCAATACGGTCACCTCTCATTCTTTTATATCCCAATGAGTACAGGCCCAGTCTCTCATAAAAGAAACCCCTCCATAACTGGAATCAACACAGCCAAGCTTCTCTGGACAGCCTCTGACGTCAGTATGCTTTTCCTTAGATAAGGGACCTATGTCACAAAGCTGGTCCCTAAGGATACTGTGTCCTTGATTTTTCTCAGAGGGATCATAAACCGGCCGGGCTCCAAAACGTCTGGGTTGGTACAGAGATGAAAGGGTTTCCTGAGAGGCCCTTTTGTTTATACGTACACAGATGAGACTTTAGGCCACAGGTCTCGTGTTTTCGAAGTCACCTGTGTCATGAAAGGGGAGCGGTCAGTCCTGAAAACTGAAGTCTTGTTTGAGTCAGTTCAGCAGTGGAGCTGTGTGTGAAACAGGCTGCTCTCTCTCCTTCTGCCCTTCGAACTTTGACCTATAAGCCTCTGTTTCAGTTTTACTGTGTTTAAGGGAGTTTACTTATTGCATGTATTTTCCAGAACAGCATAATTAAGTCTAGTTTGGACAGACTGAGTTCCGTGGGTATTCTATATTCTATTCTTTGCGTTTCATTCCATAATTCTGTGAATAAATTTTTGTCTGTTTTACAACCTGGTAGTCAACCTCGCTAACTTACTCTGGGTAATTTTCACTGTCCGCTTATCGAAAGAAATTGCAAAGTTATGGTCTGGACTGTCTGCTTCAGGACGTTTAGAGTGACCTGGCCTAGTCGATAACACCCAAAACTGTTCACGGTATTCCAACTGTGGTCTGACTGGTGCATTGCATTGTTAGATTAGATTACTGACAGTGTGGAAACAGGCCCTTCGGCCCAACAAGTCCACACCGACCCGCCGAAGAGCAACCCACCCAGACCCATTCCCCTACACTTACCCCTTCACCCAACACTACGGGCAATTTAGCATGGCCAATTCACCCTAACTGGCACATTTTGGACTGTGGGAGGAAACCGGAGCACCCGGAGGAAACCCACGCAGACACGGGGAGAATGTGCAAACTCCACACAGACAGTTGGCTGAGGTGGGAATTGAACGCGGGTCTCTGGCGCTGTGAGGCAGCAGTGCTATCCACTGTGCCAACGTGCCACCCTTTTTTTTAGATTAGATTAGATTTCCTACAGTGTGGAAACAGGCCCTTTAGCCCAACAAGTCCACACCGACCCTCCAAAGAGTAACCCACCCAGACCCATTCCCCTACATTTACCCCTTCACCTAATTGTTGCAGCAAACATCTCTGTTTTTATACTCTATTCCCTTGGAAATGAAGGTCAACATTCTAATTGCTGTCCCTATTACCCACTGAACTTGGATACCAGCTTGTTGTGAGTTTGGCAGGAGGATCTCCAATTCCTTTTGTGGTGCAGCTTTCCACAGTCTTTCTCCATTTAAGTAATATTCAACAACTTCTCATAAACTCAGCAATGCACTCAGTTCTGCCATTCAAGTCATTAAATAATTGCAACCCCAACACTGACCCTTGCGGTGCTACACTTGTTCCTAGCTCCTGTTCCCACAAAGCCCCCCACCGTCAGCCTTCTAAGAGTTGGCCAATCCTCTATCCATTAGGAGAAAGTGAGGACTGCAGATGCTGGAGATCAGAGTCGAGAGTGCTGGAAAAGCACAGCAGGTCAGGCAGCATCCAAGGAGCAGGGGAATCAACGTTTCAGGCATAAGCCAGGAATCCTGATGAGGGGCTTATGCCCAAAACATTGACTCTCCTGATCCTCGGATGCTGCCTGACCTGCTGTGCTTTTCCAGCACCGCACTCTCGAATCCTTGAATTAATATCCCCACCCAACACCATGGGCACTTATCATATTGTCTGAAGTGCTGTACCTTATCAAGTGCCTTTTGGAAATCCAAATATATTGCTGTCTGGGGCTGATTAATCGATCTTGCACCTCTATTCCACAAGATGAAAAGTCAGACAGTTCGAAAATGTCAGAGAGTGCGGTCCCAGGCACTCAGTGGGAATCAAATTCCCCGTTGCCGTTGGAAACGGGGAGCCTGACTGCTCACTCTGAAGGCTTGTCAGGATTCACTGCTTTAGAGTTTTTGAAGCCTCCTGGGGTGGGTGGGGGGGGAGAAGGCTTTGTGAAAACTCCAGATGAACCAGTCGCTGTAGGACATTCGCAAAAATTCGGCGCTTCATTTCGATTCCAGGCTGCTTTTAAGTCGCTCCATGCCTAATCAACTGCATCCAATTTCAAAAGATTTCATATTTTCAGGATGCGGGCCTGTTCAGCTGTCTACTGCTGGCAGAAATGGCTGTGCTGAACTTGCCTGTCTTTGCTTGACATGCATTGACATAGCGCCGCTAACAAACCACCAGGCACAAATCAGACAAGATTTGACCCTATTACCAAGCCACATGGACAGAGAGTTCGGCTTTAAGGAATAGTTTAAATAAAAGAACAAAGTCTAGGTAGATAGGGTTAGGGACAGACTTTCAGAGGTGGCTGTTAGCAATTTAATTTGATTTGCTTTATTATTGTCACATGCACCGAGATACAGTGAAAAGTATTGTTTTGCGTACTGTCCAGGCAAGTCAGTGCATCAGGGTGATAGAACAGATTGGAGCATCACAGCTACAGAGAAGGTGCAGAGAAAGATTAACTCTAATGTATGAGAGGTCCGTTCAGAAGTCTAATAACAGCAGGGAAGAAGCTGTTCTTGAATCTGTTAGTCTGTGTGTATCTTCTGCCCAATGGAAGAGATGATAACCGGGGTGGGAGGGGTCTTTGATGATGTTGGCTGCCTTCCCGTGGCAGTGGGAAGTGTAGATGGAGCCAATGGATGGAAGGTTGGTTTGTGTGATGGACTGGGCTGTGTTCACAACTCTCTGTAGTTTGTTACAGTCCTGGGCAGAGCAGTTGCCGTCCCAAGCCGTGTAACATCCTGATGAGATTATTTCTGTGGTACATCTGTAAAATGGTTGAGCGCTTAAAACCAGGGACACTTAAGAAACCAGAATCAGAGGACTACAGAAATCTGGGTGGGTTATTATTTTTTCCACAGTGTTGTTTCTTCCATTTCCTGCTTTGCAAAGTGCTGGGACACGACTTCTCCCAGGTCAGCAGGTTTTGCTACAATCTGAAACACCAGCCAGGGAGAGAAATGGAGGTCTTTCAGGGGCCTTAGGTAGAGAGCGTCAGTCATAATGCAAGCTCTTATAGTTCATTTTTGACCATGCACTGAAAATGCAGCTTTGTAAGTCAGTGAAAAATGCCTTGTTTTTCAAAAATGTGACTCTTTAGGATCTTCAAGATAATTGAATCAAATGGACCGTTAAAATCAGATGTGCGGCAGCTGCACAGCAGTTCATCGTGAGCTGTGATACACACACACACACACAGACACACAGATACACACACACACACACAGACACACAGATACACAGGCACACAGAGACACACACACACAGACTCCCACACCCCCACTCACACACACACTCTCACACACACAGACACACATGCACACATACACACAGACAGACACATATACACACAGAGACACACATACACACACACACACACACACACATTCCCCCACTCACACACACAGACACCCACACACACACTCTCACACACACAGACACACATACACACACACAGACATACACACACATGCATAGACACAGACAGACACAGATGCACACGCACACACGCAGACACACACACAGACACACAGAGACATACACACAGACACAGACACACACACACCCGCGCATACACACACACACACACACACACGGACACACACACACGGACACACATGAGCACACACAGATACATACACACACAGCACTCCCCCTTCCCTCTGTGTTCTGGATTCTCCAGCCAGTGGTGGTGGGGGGTGGGGACAATCTCTCAGCTTCGGCCCCATTGAGATCCTCCAGAATCATCTCTGTTTCACTGAGATTCCTTCTCATTCTTCTAAACTCCAGAGAATATCTATTACCCTGATGTCCTTCTGTGATTTGTCTGGACAGCACACCAGACAATAGTTTTCACTGTATCACAGCACACAGGACGATCATAAATCAATGTACTCAGCCTTTCATGGTGGGATAACCCTCTCATCCCAGGGACTAGTACCCTGGCCCTTCGCTGGACCACTCCACTTCTCCTTTCTCAGTGCTCCCGCCTGGAGACAGCTCCTGAATCTACGCAGCCAGAAGAGGAAGCGAACAGGGTGCTGTTGGCACCTACCTGACCCAGGCTGTTGGCATTCCAGCCTTCAGAATCATCTGCTGCCACCCTCCGCCCCACCAAGAGTCGGGCTTGCTGTGGCGACATGAGCTTTTGCATGCACCTCTTTAACAATGGAGCGACACGGTGGCTCAGTGGTTAGCACCCACCGCGCAGGTTCGATTCCAGCCTCAGGCGACTGTCTATGTGGAGTTTGCACATTCTCCCCGTGTCTGTGTGGGTTGCTCCGGTTTCCTCCCACAGCCCAAAAGTGTGTAGGTTAGGGTGGATTGGCCGTGCTAAATTGTCCCATAGTGCCCAGGGATGTGCAGGTTAGGGTGGATTGGCCGTGCTAAATTGTCCCATAGTGTTCAGGGATGTGCAGGTTAGGGTGGATTGGCCGTGCTAAATTGCCCATAGTGTTCAGGGATGTGCAGGTTAGGGTGGATTGGCCGTGCTAAATTGCCCATAGTGTTCAGGGATGTACAGGTTAGGGTGGATTGGCCATGCTAAATTGTCCCATAGTGTTCAGGGATGTGCAGGTTGGGGTGGATTGGCCATGCTAAATTGCCCATAGTGTTCAGGGATGCGCAGGTTAGGGTGGATTGGCCGTGCTAAATTGTCCCATAGTGTTCAGGGATGTACAGGTTAGGGTGGATTGGCCATGCTAAATTGCCCATAGTGTTCAGGGATGTGTAGGTTAGGGTGGATTGGCCGTGCTAAATTGTCCCGTAGTGTCCAGGGATGTGCAGGTTAGGGTGGATTGGCCATGCTAAATTGCCCATAGTGTTCAGGGATGCGCAGGTTAGGGTGGATTGGCCGTGCTAAATTGTCCCGTAGTGTTCAGGGATGCGCAGGTTAGGTGCATTAGTCAGGGGTAAGAGTAGAGTAATGGGGAACGGGTTTGGGCGGATACTCTTCGAAAGATTGGTGTGGAATTGTTGGACCAAAGGGCCTGTTCCCACACTGTAGGGATTCTCTATGTTCTTGCAGACACATGCACACTGCAGTCAGAAACCCCCGGTAGGAATCCTTGGGGCGCTGATTAACCTTCCCGTGGCCCGATTCACCAGGAATCTCCCCTTCACTCAGGGGGGTGTTTTGGAGAGCTTGGCTGGACGTTAGATAGCTGGTTATTGAACTCATCTCCCATCGAGCCCTGAAGTGAGATTTGAACCCCCTGATGCTGACTTGGACTTTTCCCCACTGCGCCACAAAACCCTCCCTTCGGGGCAAACGCGTCCTCGGATATGAAGACCAAAGCTACTCAGTCTTCCAGATGTGGTCCCACCTGAAGTCCAATCACATTGCGATAAAGACCTGTTTAGCCTCTGGTTCCATACTGTTCCATGAGCTTCTCCCAGGGGCGACCAGCGAGTCACCCAACACGCAAAGAGACCCTTCAGCCCAACCTGTCCATGCTGACCACATTTCCCCACCTTAACTGGTCCCATTTGCCTGCGTTTGGTCCCTATCCCTCTCAACCTTTCCGATTCATGTACCTATCCAAATGTTTTTTAACTGTTCCGGCACCTACCGCTCCCTCAGGCAGTTCAGTCCCACCCAAACAAACCACCTTCTATCTGAAACATTGGTATTGGACACTGAGGAAGGCTATCTAAGATGACAGAGGAAACTTGATCAGATGCGCGCATGGGCCGAGGAGTGGCAGATGGAGTTTAATTTAGATAAATGCGAGGTGTTGCATTTTGGGAAAAACAAACAAAAAAGGAACAGACCTTTTAAAAGTGGGGCCCTGGGTAGTGTTGGTGGAACAGAGAGAGCTAGTGGGAGAAAGGGAGGGGTGCAGATGCTGGAGATCAGAGTCGAGAGTGTGGTGCTGGAAAAGCGCAGCAGGTCAGGCAGCATCTGAGGAGCAGGAGCCCTTCCTGACGAAGGGCTTATGCCCGAAACGTCAATTCTCCTGCTCCTCGAGAGAGAGAGAGAGAGAGAGAGAGAGAGAGGCCGAGTGGTCAAGCATATACATAGTTGTTTGAAAGATGCATCACATGCAAACAGGGTGGTTAAGAAGGCATTTAGGACAGTTGCCTTCATTGCACAGACCATTGAGTATTAGAAGTCATCATGTTGGGGTTATACAGGACATTGGTGAGGCCTCTTCTGGAATACTGTGTCCAGTTCTGATCGCCCTGTTATAGGAAGGATATTATTAACCTGGAGTGGGTTCAGAAGAGATTTACCAGGAGGTAGCTGGAGGTTTTGAGTTATAAGGAGAGGCTGACTTTTTTTTCACTGGAGCGTCGGAGGTTACGAGGTGACCTTATAAAATCATGAGGGAGAGAGGCAAGGTGAACAGCAAAGACCATTTCTCTCGGGGTGGGGTGAGTTCAAAACGAGGGGGCATAGTTTTGAGGCGAGAGGACAAAGATTTAAAAGGGATCGTGTTCTTGATAAGCTACCATGAAAGGTTTTAAAATGACCTGGAGATGGCTGCTGAGTATGTTACCAACATCGGTCACTTTGTAGGCAGTGCAGGCCAGCGAACTGGTGTACAAAGCTGTGCGCTGAGGAAGGGTCCCTCCACCTGAAGCTGTTAACTCTGATATTCCTTCCCCACAGGAGGTTTTCCAGCAAATCCTGTCATTGTTTCTTTTGACAATGCTGTCGTCCCTCTCTCCAAGCATCGGGTTTACCCTCCGTTCCCAATGTGAAGCTGTAAGCACACTGCAAAGACTGAAACGTGGTTTCCGATGGCCGGCAGTGATGAGAGCATCTCCCACGCTGCCTGGGAAGCAACAAAATGTGTCGCTCGAATCCCCGGTGTGGCCTTCTATGCAGACGGAGCAGCATGGTCAGCAGGAAATCTCTCGCGGGGAACTTTCAGCATTGCACACTGTTTGATAAAGATGTCTTTCAGTCATCCTGATCAGGGTGGAGGCTGGAGGATAATGGACGTTCCTTATGAGCGACAATGGTGACCTGATACCACTGGGAAAGAGCAATGCTTTTGCACTCGAAACCTAGAGCTTTTGGATTGGGGCCTTTGCCTCAGTAAAGCCTTTGTTCAATCCCCAGCCTCGAATCCTGGCAGGGCGTGAATCAATGGAAGAAATTCGCGCCAAATTCCGCATTAAATTGTTCGTCTCACTCAGAGAGATGAAAAGTGAGGCAAATGATACGTTTTTCATCCTGGAAGCTGAATTTGCACTGAATACTCCTAATCTAATGATTTTTTTTCATGGCAATACGGTGGCTCAGTGGTTAGCACTGCTGCCTCACAGCACCAGGGACCCAGGTTCGATTCCAGCTTCGGGCGACTGTCTGTGTGGAGTTCTCCCCGTGTCTGCGTGGGTTTTCCCGGGTGCTCCAGTTTCCTCCCACAGTCCAAAGATGTGCAGGTTAGGGTGGATTGGCCATGCTGAATTGCCTATAGAGTTCAGGGATATGTAGGCTAGGTGCATTAGTCAAGGGCAAATATAGAATAATGGGGTAGGAGAATGGGTCTGGATGGGCTGAAGGGCCTGTTTCCACACTGTAGAGATTCTATATGCAAGTTAGGGTGGTATGACCATGACACAGTGTCCATAGTGTTCAGGGATATGTAGGTTAGGTAAGTTGACCAAGGGAAACGTATGGTGATGTGATAGGGGTGTGTATCGGGGTGGGATGCTCTTCAGAGGGTCAGTATGGACTTGATGGGCTGAATGGCCTGCTTCCACACTGCAGGGTTTCAAGCACAATAGCCACGCTCCCCCTGTCAGGGTGGGGTGAAGATGGCCATGTTGTGTTGGTTTTCCCGAAACGCAAATGGACAGTGAATTTATTGGCCGTTGGAGCCCTTCTCCATCCCTCTGTTGCCCCTGGACTCGACTATCCTAACACACTCCTACCTGGTCTCCCACCTTCTCCTCTCTGTTAACATGAGCTCATCCATAACTCTGCTCTTCATTGCACCAGCTCCCATTCTCCCCTCACCCCTTTCGCTCACTGGCCCCCACCGGCTCCCAGTCAAACTTTCCTCCGCGATTTCAAAGGGCCCTCAGGCAGCTCACGGTCTCCTCCAGCCCCAGCAATGTCCGGGATTTCTGCTGTCCTCCAATCCCGACCTCCTGTCTATCCACCGCCAACGAAGGCCGCGCTCTTGATAGCTGGGGCCCGGAAACTCTGGAATGCCTCTGCCTTTTCATTGCCATCGAGGTGCTAGATAAATACAGGTTGTTGTTGTGGCACTCATTGCCCACACTGGCTCCCCCCACCTCTCCGCAAATGGTTAAACTAGGAGGACTGGAAGCAAATTGTGGCATGCAATATGAGCTTAATTGAAAAGGAGAACAAACAACCATTAGCTTCGCCAACCTCCCCAGCTGAGGTGATGATCTGATAGCTTACAGGGTCCTCTCTAGAATTGAATCAATATCCATCAATATGAAGACACTTTCCTCCCTTCACACACACACCATAACTCAACATGTTATCTGCTTATGCAGGCCTGAGAGCGTTCATAAATAACAGCCTTCCTCTCTGTTTCAAACTTGGAGCTAATTTCCAAACTTGTATCAGAGGTGAACAGTCTCCATAAAAACAGTCACAATCCCTCTTGCCTTGAAGTGTAATAATAAGCTGTTTATCCAGAGAAATCTCTGAATGACAAATGCGTTCCCTTCTGTTTGACGCGTGGCCATATGCGCAGCTTGATCGATGGGCCTAGTTCGACAAGAGGCCTCCTCCACTCCACTCTAGGCAGCCTCTAAGCGCACAATGGCTTATGCAGCAAAAAAAGTCCCCGTAATAATTGAGCTGGGAATTGGTGAACAACATTAATTAGCCCTTTCCTGCTTGCCATTTGACATTGCTGCTGGATTTGCAATACAAACATCAGGGATGGTCGTCAACTGTCAGGTCCTAGGGAGTGTTGCTGAACAAAGAGACCTTGGGGTGCAGGTTCATAGCTCCTTGAAAGTGGAGTCGCAGGTAGATAGGATAGTGAAGAAGGCGTTTGGTATGCTTTCCTTTATTGGTCAGAGTATTGAGTACAGAAGTTGGGAGGTCATGTTACAGCTGTACAGGACATTGGTGAGGCCACTGTTGGAATATTGTGTGCAATTCTGGTCTCCTTCCTATCGGAAAGCTGTTGTGAAACTTGAAAGGGTTCAGGAAAGATTTACAAGGATGTTGCCAGGGTTGGAGAATTTGAGCTGTAGGGAGAGGCTGAACAGGCTGGGGCTGTTTTCCCTGGAGCATCAGAGGCTGAGGGGTGACCTTATAGAGGTTTACAAAATTATGAGGAGCATGGACAGGATAAATAGACAAAGTCTTTTCCCTGGGGATTGGGGAGTCCAGAACTAGAGGGCATAGGTTGAGAGTGAGGGGGGAAAAATATAAAAGGGACCTAAGGGGCAACTTTTTCACTTAGAGGGTGGTACGTGTATGGAATGAGCTGTCAGAGGAAGTGGTGGAGGCTGGTACAATTACAACATTTAAGAGGCATTTGGATGGGTATATGAATAGGAAGGGTTTGGAGGGATATGGGCTGGGTGCTGGCAGGTGGGACTAGATTGGGTTGGGATGTCTGGTCGGCATGGACGGGTTGGACTGAAGGGTCTGTTTCCGTGCTATACATCTCTATGACTCTTTAACTGCGCAGTCCATGTTGGACCTGGGATATCCTGGGTAGTGAGCCATAGTGTAAAGGTGCCCGTGCTGGACTGGTCAGAAGTCACAGAACGCCAAGTTACTGCCTGACAGGTTCATTTCAAATCACAAGCTCTCGGAGCGCTACTCCTTCCTCAGGCACCGTGATGCATTCGGTCCTCCTTGTCTTGCAGAGGGCCATTGTCACAGTGCATTAGTTAGGGGTAAATATAGAACAATGGGGTAGGGGAATGCATCTGGGTGGGTTACTCTTTAGAGGGTCAGTATGGACTGGATGGGCCGAAGGGTTTGTTTCTACACTGTAGGAGGTTCTATATGCAGGTTAGGGTGGAATGGCCATGACACAGTGTCCATAGTGTTCAGGGATGTGTAGATTCGGTGAGTTAGCCATGGGAAACGTAGGGTGACGTGGTCGTGGTGTGTGTCGGGGTTGGACGTTCAGTGGTGCTGAAATGTCTCCCTCGGACAGGCAGTCCTACAGCTGTACAGCACGGAAACAGACCCTTCGGCCCAACTACCTCCGGGCTGACCCAATCTAATCCCGTTAGCCAGCACCCGGCCCCCATATCCCTCCAAACCCTTCCTGTTCATACACACAATTCCGGTCTCCCTGCTGTAGGAAGGATGTCGTTCAGTTGGACAGGGCGCAGAAAGGATTGACAGGGATGTTAGCGATACTGGAAGGTTTGAGTTATAACAGGAGCATGGGTGAGATGGTACCTTTCACTCTCTCGAGCATAGGACGCTGATATTATAGAGGTTTATAAAATCACGAGGGGTGTGGATAAGGTGAATAGTCAAGGGTGTTTTCCCCTGGGGTAGGGGAGTCCAGCGTTAGAGGGCATAGGTTTAGGGTGAAAGGGAAAACAGTGAAAAGAGAGGGAATCTGAAAGTGATGACCCCGCATGGATTAGGCTACCTTTAGCTGGGGCTCCTGTTGCACGGTGGCAGTGTCCCTACCTGTGAGCCAGGAGGCCCAGCTTTAAGTCCCACCTCGGCTACTTTTCATTCAAAGCTGCAAACCCTGACATCAGCTGCACCTGAGATTGGCAGCTAGAGGGGGAAAGTGCTTGGAGAAAGGGGGGAACTGATAAAGTGGCAATGCTGAGGGGGTGGGCAACGACAGAAGTGTGAACAAATTCAGTTACTCATCCACCAGGCAGTAGCGTAAAACAGAGGTTCAAATGCCCAAGCATGTGGTGACCCTCCCCCTGGAAAGGGCAATGCTGATGTGCCAAGTTACAGCTGCACTATGTCCAACAGCTGCAATTACGGACATTAGCAAAGAGCAGATTCCCCCACTTATCTACAGACAGCTCCCTCGAGTCCCACTGCCTCTGTACCTGGAGAGCGGAATCTCCCCAGTGACCAGCCAGCACTGATGGATGGTGGAAATGAAATTCGCAAGTTGGCACTGACACAATTTGCCATCTTTCACTGACAGGGTGCTGCGCGACGACAGAAAATAATCAGGTCAGCTCCAATTAGCAGAAACATTCACAGAAACAAAGGGCACGCAAACTCACAGAGCTTATCACTTCAGAGGTGCAACTTTGGTAATCTGTAGGTTTCCAACAGACAAAGCAATAGGCCGAGGAATTACAGGTGATCATGGAGAGGGTCACAGGGATGGGAGTGTAATATTTACAGAGAGCTCCTGGGATAGGAGGGTAATATCTACATGGGGTCACTGGGATGGGAGTTTAATATTTACAGGGGTCACTGGGATGAGACTGTAATATTTACAGGGGGTCACTGGGGTGGGAGGGTAATGTTTACAGGGGGTCACTGGGATGGGAGGGTAATATTTACAGAAAGTCACTGTGATGGGAGTGTAATATTTACAGGGGATCACGGGGATGGGAGTGTAATATTTACAGAGAGTCACGGGGATGGGAGTGTAATATTTACAGGGGGTCACTGTGTTGGGAGTGTAATATTTACAAAGGGTCATTGAGATGGGAGGGTAATATTTACAGCAAGTCACTGGGATGGGAGGATAATATTTACAAAGGGTCACTGGGCTGGGAGTGTAATATTTACAAGGGGTCACTGGGATAGGATGGTAATATTTACAGGTGTCACTGAGATGGGACAGTAATATTTAGAGAGAGTCACTGGGATTGGAGTATTGTATTTCCAGGTGTCACTGGGATGGTAGGGTAATATTTCCAGAGAGTCACTTGGATGGGACTGTAATATTTACAGACAGTCACTGGGATGGAGTGCAATATTTACAGAGGGTCACTGGGATGGGAGGGTAATGTTTATAGAGAGCCAGTGGGATTGGAGGGTAATATTTGCAGTTGTCACTGGGGTGGGAGGGTAATGTTTACAGAGAGTCACTGGAATGGGAGTTTAATATTTACAGGGGTCACTGGGACGGGAGTGTAATATTTACAGAGGGTCACTGGGATGGGGGGTAGTGTTTACAGAGAGTCACTGGGATGGGAGGGTAATGTTCACAGAGAGTCACTGAAATGGGAGTGTATTATTTACAGGGGTCACTGGGATGGGAGGATAATATTTACAGGGGGGTCACTGGTATGGTAGTGTCGTATTTCCAGGTGTCACTGGGATGGGACTGTAATATTTACGGACAGTCACTGCGATGGGAGTGTAATATTTACAGACAGTCACTGCGATGGGAGGGTAATATTTACAAAGGGTCATGGGGATGGGAGGGTCATATTTACAGTGGGTCTCTGTGATGGGAGTGTAATATTTACTGAGAGTCACTGGGATTGGATGGTAATATTTACAGATGTCACTGCGATGGGAAGGTAATATTTACAAAGGGTCTCTGTGATGGGAGTGTAATATTTACAGAGGGTCTCTGTGATGGGAGGGTAATGTTTACAGAGGGTCTCTGTGATGGGAGGGTAATGTTTACAGAGAGTCACTGGGATGGGAGGGTAATGTTTACAGAGAGTCACTGGGATGGGAGGGTAATGTTTACAGGGGGTCACTGGGATGGGAGTGTAATATTTACAGGGGGTCACTGGGATGGGAGGGTAATGTTTACAGGGGGTCACTGTGATGGGAGTGTAATATTTACAGAGAGTCACTGTGATGGGAGGGTAATATTTACAGGGGGTCACTGGGATGGGAGGGTAATATTTACAGGGGGTCACTGGGATGGGAGGGTAATATTTACAGGGGGTCACTGGGGTGGAAGTGTAATATTTACAGAGAGTCACTGCGATGGGAGGGTAATGTTTACAGAGGGTCACCGGACCAGAAGGCTGTGAATGCCCTCCTGCCAGTTTGTTGATGCCTGTGAACACCCTTGCTGGTGTCTCCTGTGAAAACCTCGAGAAGTGTTGCTCCCTCCACAGTCTCAGCAGCGTCTGGTTTGGGCCTGCTGTGTCGTAGGTCTGTAATCTGGCCTGAGTTTATTGCCTTGATGTTATTACAGACATCTATAACTCCTCAAGTCAACATGTTGGACCTGATGTCTGTGAGAATCCCGCTGAAACATCAGGCTATTTAATGGGAAATGCTGGCTCCCTTTCTCGCTCCTGACAGTCCTGCATAAATCAATGAGCTCTACGCCACTATATGCCGGCATTGGGATTTGTATTCACTCGCTGTATTCAATTCATACACCAGATTTTAATAAACGACCGTACAAGCGTGTACTGTTTTTGAAGTGGCCTGTGAAATGTCAAACATGGCTAAATATTTCTTAAAAGATATTAACGTGTCAGGTGATCTGCTATCTTGCTTCCAACAATACACAAGATGGTTTTGAAAAATGCATTCTGCGCAAATCTTCATAAATGAAATGTCAAAATACCACATCCAATGGCATATCAAAGTCCAGGGCAAGTTCATGTCACCAAAACTGCCTGTGGCAAACAGAAGCTCTCAACAGGTTTGAACCCAATGTCAAACATTCAATCGCAATGAAGCCGACCATCAGCACCAAGAATTCTCACTCCATGCATCCGATAGTTTCACCAACCATCAGTCATTAATCCCTTCCCATGAATACTCAAGTTCTGGTCAATATTGTGTAAAAGTCAGCCCCTGGCACGTTGTATATGCCCACGACTTCGACCTCATTCCTCAGGGAACGCATACATGATAGAGGCGGGTATTTTCCCAATCAAAAGTAAACATGCTGTCATTCAGAAACCACAACAGAAGCCGCTGGAGAAGCTCAGCAGGTCTGGGCAGCATCTGTGACAATAGATAATAATAATAGGTGCAGGAGTAGGCCATTCAGCCCTTCGAGCCTGCACCGCCATTCAATATGATCATGGCTGATCATTCCTAATCAGTATCCGCTCCCTGCCTTATCTCCATAACCCTTGATCCCACTATCTTTGAGAGCTCTATCCAACTCTTTCTGAAATGAATCCAGAGACTGGGCCTCCACTGCCCTCTGGGGCAGAGCATTCCACACAGTCACCACTCTCTGGGTGAAGAAGTTTCTCCTCATCTCTGTCCTAAAGGGTCTACCCGCTGTTTTTAAGCTGTGGAGAGGAATCAGAGTCGACCTGAAACGTTCCACTCTGACTTCTCTCCACCGATGCTGCCAGACCTGCTGAGCTTTTCCAGCAATTTCTGTTGTGATAGTTTCCGAATCAAGGAGGTGGGACTTGAACCCTGGTCTCCCAGCCCACCTCTTTCCTTGTTTCTCGGTATCTTTGAATCAGCCCTGTTCTGGTACGTTGCTGCATCTCTGGTGTAGGTTGGGCATGAATGCAAGCTCCTTGACTTGTAGAGGTTGGGCCACTACCACTGGCACTGCCAGTGTGCCAACTTGATCGAGTCACTCAGTAGCACACCGCTGAAGGAAGCTGCCCGCATGCTTGGCTCGTTCTCAGGTTGCCTTTGCCGGTGCAGTTAGCAGGAAGTCTCCGAGGTGGCAGTCTGCGATAGGGAAGCAATGGGAGGTCTTCCCTCCCTTCTCTTTGACTAAAAAACGTCATTTTCAAGACCCAACGTTCACCCGACTGTGGAGAGGAGATGTCCTTTGAACTCGCTCTGAGCTCAGGATGGACTTATTATGGTGCAGTGTCCAGATAATTCTCCTCTCTGCATGGAATCTCGAAAATAATCAGGGATTTTCCATAATTTCCATGAGTTGGCCCCACACTGAACTCTACCAGACCTCTTATTTCAATGCATTAGTAACCCAGCAACAAAGAGAAAGCCTGTTTAACATTCAATGAGATCATGGATGATACCTGACCTAACACCAAATACTGACCATCTCTTAATATCCATTGTTACTGAATGTCTACCAGTGTCTAGAACAATGAGGGTTGGGTGGGGATCTCATAGAAACATATAAAATCCTGATGGGACTGGACAGGCTAGATGTAGGAAGGATGTTCCTGATGGTGGGCAAGTCTAGAACTAGGGATCACACTAACAATGAGGGATAAGCCATTCAGAACCGAAATGAGGAAGAATTTCTTTGCTCAGAGATTTGTGAACCTGTGGAATTCTCTCCCACGGAAAGCTGTTGGGGTAGGTTTGTTTTGATATATTCAAAAGGGAGGTGGATGTGGCCCTTGCAGCTAAAGGGATCAAAAGATATGGAGAGAAAGTGGGAGTGGGATATGGAGGTCGCATGATCAGTCACGATCCTATTGAATGGTGGGGCAGGCTCGAAGGGCCGAATGGCCTCCTCCCACTTCGATTTTGTATGTTGCTAGGTAATCCCAGGTTTCACATTTACAAACGATCGAGCGACAACTGCCATCTGGAGAAGCACGTTCGCAACTTTTCCCAGTCTGTGTGTCGGAATATTTCCGAGTCTCGCTCCTGCAAGATCTGGCTCTCTGTTTTCCACTTCACCTACTCACCCGAGACATCCCAAGCTCGCGAAAATAATTTCCCTCCACCCACCTTACTTCTTCCCCTTAATGTATTTAAAACTTTCATCAAATCATCCCTCAGCCTTATAATTTCCAGGGAATACAATTCAAGCTTGTGTAATGTCCACTTGTCATGAAATCTTTGTAATGGTAACAAACTGAATTTTCTTCAAGGCTTTATTATCCTTCTTTAGGTCTGGTGCCCAGAACTGCTGACATTTGCCTGTGTATGGTCAAACCAGGGTTTTGGGCTTCTCCCGTATGACATCATTTCTACCACAGTTTATTCCAGACCCTTGGATATGAAGCCTTTTTAAATACCTCTTGGCTATCTATCAAGACAAGGGCAGCAGATACATGGGAACACCACCTCCTGCAAGTTCCCCTCCAAACCACTTCCCATTCTGACTTGGAAATACATTGAAGAGGGAGATGGCAGGGTGACACTAGGCACACGAGATGGCCGCTGAGCCATCAGTTGACCAACTTGACACACAAGATGGCCGCTGGATCACAATATAGAGAGAAACAGCAGAGTAGATACAGACACTGTCTGGGGCCACCAGAATGCCAGCACAATGCACTCACAACCTAGTTGATTAGTTTAAGGCGGGTGAGGGAGAGAATACACATGAGTAACATACACTGCCCGCTGAAGTGTCTGGGTCCAGCCAGTACCTCTTATAGAAATGCTAACAGCTTGATACAGACTCAATACAAAGTGCTAATAGCCAGGGCTGCAGTAATCATCCATCTCAGGAAGAGTGATTAGCGCCGGTTACTACAACAACGGATATCCGCTCAGACATTGAAACTGACAATGACTGCGCTGAAACTGACAACAACCACACAGGAATTAACCAAAGCTGTATCAAAACAATCAACGATTCGGCAATGATTACCATAAACAAACCATGTTACAAAGACAATAATCTCATCACTGACCTATTGTATCACAAGATGTATAAAAGTTTCTTGACATGTGCTCCAGGTCGAGAGAAGACTCACTGCTGACCGCTGTGCTGTTGGTGTCACTCTCTCCCCGGAGCCCTGGTATTTCCTTGGACAATAAACTCTGGCGTTGAACCCTGATTCTGACTCTGAGACTGGTGATTTCCCCCCCACAACAACATCGCTGTTCCGTCAGTGTCGCTGGGTCAAAATCCTGGAACTCGCTTCCTGACAGCGAGCAGCAAAACAAAGGCAAACTACTGTAGATGCTGCAAACCTGCAATAAAAACAGAAAACTGCTGGAGAAACTCAGCAGGTCTGGCAGCACCTATGGAGAGAGAAACAGAGTTAGCAAGTGGTGGTCGGTGGGAGGGCTGGAAAAAGATGTTTCTTTGCTGATGACGTAGAGAGGTCACAGTCTTAGGATAAAGGGGTTAGCAAATTATAAACAGAGATGAGGAGAAACTATTTCTCCCAAAGAGTTGTGAATCTGTAGAGTGCGTTACCCCAAAGTGTGGTGGATGCTGGGACAGAGAGTAAATTTAAGGAGGAGTTAGACAGATTTTTAATTGGTAATGGGTTGAAGGCTCATGGGGAGAATGCATGAAGATAGAGGTGAGGAGCAGACTCGATGGGCCGAATGGCCTCATTCTACTCCTATGTCTTACGAACTTATGATGACAAAGGAGGAGGACCAAGTGGACCAGGTTGTGAGGACGCCCAGAGTCAAAGATAAGGAGAGTGCTCAAGATGGTAAAGGAGTGATTGAGGTGTCAAATGGGTGTAAATGATGGGTGCAGAAACCAGAACATGTCCTGAGAACAAAGCCCACAAGGGGGGGGGGGGAGGGGCAGGCGGGTCGGAGCAGCAATCATAGTGGACCGATCGAGTTCACGCTGTGAGGTTGATGAACTCAGCGCTGAGCCCTTGAGTCTGTAAGGTGGAAAATGTGGTACGGTTTCTCCAGCGTGCATTAGCTTCTCTGCGTCAGGCCTGGGACAGAAATGGTACTGTGAGAACATGATGGTGCAACAGAACGGCAGGTGACTGGCACACAGGCTGCGGAGCTGTTCTGCCAAGTGGTCACCCAGTTTGTGTTTGGTCTCACCCATGGAAAGGAGACTGCACTGTGAGCAATGAATGCAGCAGGCTCGATTGGAAGGCAGACAGATGAAAGCTGACCTCTCATGAAGGTGCGTTCAAGACCTTGGACGGCGAGGAAGAAGGCGGTCAAAGGTCAATCTGCGACCGCACAGCAAGATCCCATGGGAGGCAGGGAGCGGGGCAAGTCTCAGGAGTGATGGATGGAGGAGTGGGCTCAGCTGTCACAGAGGGGACAGCCCCTGCGGATGGGGAGCAGATGCTGTGTGGTGGTAGGGTGGCAGAGTGCCACATCCTGCCAAATTGCGAAGCTGCCCGTTACCCCTGCTCTCTGCCTCCCCACCAGGTCAGTCACTTCTCTCTCATTCCATGACCTTCATCCTCAGCGGACAGTTTGCTACGAAGGGCTTTGAAATGACTCCCCAGAGGCCGGTAGCCCGTCCCCGAGTTCCCCTTTTATTCACATGCGGAGAGTCCCTGACACTGATCCAGCTCTCCGAGTGAGCAGAAGCTCTGTTTTGATCTGTCAGCCAGGGCTCCCTGATTGGACCAGGTTAATGGCCCAAATCTGGGAACTCAGATTCTATGAGGTCCACCTACCTGACCTTGTTACAATCACTACAGGCTTTATCGAATTTTTTTGTTGTAACAGCATAAGAAGAACATCCACAGACAAGATATGTTGGTACTTGGTGCTGAGCGTAAGGTCACACTTCACAAAACACTTTCTATTGACTCACATTACGAGTGAAATTGAACAAACATTGCTATTCCTGACTGACTAGTTTTGTGATCAAACCACTTCTTATTGACTTCCATTGTATATCATTCTAACACCCAAACATAATTCCTTCAATTTCCATTGTGTGAAACCCAAGCATTGCAAACAAATTTGTTACACTGCGTGAAGTTAAGATCTGAAATAATCCTGATACTGGCACAAAATGCTCCAAAATCCTCTCGTTGTTCCTGTTCATCACAATGAACCAACACGCTTTAGAAATCTGATGACTTTGTACGAACAAGTGCTTTGTCAGATGATTTCTATGCCTGGTGGCCGCACTGAAACGAATGATTGAATTAGCCGTGCTTGAATGATGAGCAAATTTTTTTTTCATATCTCTGCTCTCGAGAAGCCCCAATTCATTCACAATTCTGACTGAAGCATAGTGCTTCTTGGCAGACGAGTTAAAACATTTACCAGGATTAAACCGCACGTGGTAATCCTGCAGAATGGTGAGGAGGGGGCTAATTTGACAGCGACCAAAGCTGAAGTTGAGCAGAACGGCAATATTGATCAGGATTCCCCAAAGTCACTAGACATCGCTTCAGTCCAGTCCAGTTGAAAAAAACACAATTGAGGTTAGCATTCGTTTTTAACATGGAGTTTACACTGCATGATGACTCGGTTGAAATAGATTAGATTACTTACAGTGTGGAAACAGGCCCTTCGGCCCAACAAGTCCACACTGACCCGCCGAAGCGCAACCCACCCATACCCCTATATTTACCCCTTACCTAACACTACGGGCAATTTAGCATGGCCAATTCACCTGACCCGCACATCTTTGGAATGTGGGAGGAAACCGGAGCACCAGGAGGAAACCCACGCAGACACGGGGAGAATGTGCAAACTCCACACAGTCAGTCACCTGAGGCGGGAATTGAACCCGGGTCTCAGGCGCTGTGAGGCAGCAGTGCTAACTACTGTGCCACCGTGCCACCCACAAATAGTTGAATCTACTACAGTAGAACCTTGATTATCCGAATGAGACAGGCAGGGAGTATTTTGTTTGGATAACTGATCGTTCGGATAACGGGAAACAAGCGGGAATTTATGAGTTATTATCATCTGGACATTTCTAGCTGATCTGGCAATGCACGCCATAATGCCATTTAACTGATAACTGAATGCTGGGTTGCCTAATGCCGTTTTTTTTAAGGGACCTTGCTCCGGAAGTCGGATAATTGATATTCAGATAATCGAGGTACTACTGTCTTCAGTTTGCCCATGGTTACTCGGCCAATCAGAGGGCTTTATTTTGGGCACAGTTGGGAAGAGGCGTCACAGAAGGTTGCTCCACACCACCATCTGGTGGCCACAACCTGTCACTACGTCATGACAGGTTCACTCATGTGGGCTCTCTTTGAAATGTTTACAGAGGCAGCTTCAAAATTGGCATCAAAATGTAACTCGAAACAATGATAGTAGGAAGATAGACAGGGAACGCGTGCACCAAGATGATATACATTCCATTTCCTTCCAATCATGAAAGTGTCCAGTGTAGGTTCATCAGTGTGAAGTATCATCAGAGGTTCTGTTTGGACCCCTTTCTTTCTACACTGTTTGAACACATTCCATTGCGAGGAATGCAATGACATGGCGGTCTGTATTATCTAAGAAACTCCCTTACAAAACAGGCCACTTTTAGAATACTATGCTCAGTGTTGGTCTCCTTGCTATAGGAGGGATGTTGTGAAACTTGAAAGGGTTCAGAAAAGATTTACAAGGATGTTGAAAGGATTAGAGGGTTTGAGCTACAGGGAGAGGCTGAACAGGCTGGGGCTGTTTTCCCTGGAGCGTCGGAGACCTCACAGAGGTTTCCAAAATTATGAGGGGCATGGATAGAATAAATAGGCAGAGCCTTTTCCCTGGGGTGGGGGAGTCCAGAACTAGAGGGCATAGGTTTAGTGACTGGAACTGTTTCCCAGTGCCAGTCACTAACCAGGGACTGCTTCCCCAATGCCAGTCACTACACGGGGTCTGCTTCCCCTGTCCAGTCACTGCTCTGGGACTGCTTCCCCTGTCCAGTCACTGCTCTGGGACTGCTTCCCCTGCCCAGTCACTGCTCTGGGACTGCTTCCCCTGCCCAGTCACTGCTCTGGGACTGCTTCCCCTGCCCAGACACTGCTCTGGGACTGCTTCCCCAGCCCAGCCACTCCCTGGGTCTGCTTCCCCTGCCCAGACACTGCTCTGGGACTGCTTCCCCTGCCCAGACACTACACGGGGACTGCTTCCCCAGCCCAGCCACTCCCTGGGTCTGCTTCCCCTGCACAGTCACTGCTCTGGGTCTGCTTCCCCTGCACGGTCACTGCTCTGGGACTGCTTCCCCTGCACAGTCACTGCTCTGGGACTGCTTCCCCTGCCCAGTCACTGCTCTGGGACTGCTTCCCCTGCACGGTCACTGCTCTGGGATTGGCCTTCAGGACTCGCGAGCTGCTCCATTCCCCTGACCTGCCGCCTGTCAGTAATCCAAGCTTCCTTCTGTCGCTCTCTGTCCCTTGGACAGTGTGCGCGTGTCCCTCTGTCTGTTTTTCTCTCTCTGCTCCTGAGATGTCTCCCCGCGATACTGAAAGGCGCTGGGCTGGGGGCCGAGGCTGGTTGAGGGCACCATGCCATCTATCTGGAATAAAGTATTGGTGGTACCAGGGCGCAGCCTCCTCTGTGGCACAAGCGATGCGGGTGCCATGGTGCCAAGGGAACGAAGCCATTAAAATGAAATAGCCCACTTCTGGTATCATTGTATTGTGCAGTACGATATCTTTGAGGACTTCCAACTGACAAGACGGGGTTTTATATCCAGGAGTGGGTGCCATCCGCTGTGAAAGAGCTCAGTTGCCAGCCCAAGTGGGCACGTGTGGCATGTCGGGCAAGAGGACTCAGGAAAGGGGGAACGGAGAAAGATCAGTTTACAAAAAGAAGCTGAGGCTGTCGCTTACACAGTGCCTGGCTAAAGTAAAATGCCCAAAACTCCCGAACTCAGCTCATTCTCGGGAACTATTAGTTTGCAACCACTGTGTGTAATAGCCCTGTCATTATCAGAAACTGGGTTTAAATCCAGCCAGCAAATTGTTTGAAGGTATCTTTTCTTTAACAAGCAGTGAAGGCTGTAAATAAGATGTATCTGGGAAGCCGAAATTTTGTACTCAGTGGATCTGAGTGCAGAGCACAAAATTGCCCATAATTGTAGGGGACGATTACTCCTGCTAAATGAGCACACAGCGCCACGGTATCTATTCTCTTCCCCTTTTGGACGCTGCAGGGAGTGAGTCTCAGGTGGAGGCCAGCTTGTGGAATCCGGCTCGGAATAAACCTACCCTCAGACCCAGCACGTTGCGGAATCTTAGATCAGAGCAGTCGTTGGACTGTGGCCTGGTGGTCCGCGTGTGGTAGCCCCTGCACTCAGCTCTTGCAATGGAATGTTTATTTGAATTTTTTTTTTATCTGACTATTATGTCAATCCTTTTACTCTGTCTTATATCTAACCTTTTCTTTCAACAATGGAAAATGCAACTGCTTGTCTTTGTTATTCCTCTTTAGTATCTAAGATGTGTACCTCAGTACTTGTACCTAAGATGGCAACATTGTAAAACTTGTCCTCAGACTCCTGTACTTGAGTCCACCTGGCAGTAAAAATATTCTGTATTCCAGTAGGTATGAGTTGGGTGAGGACACCATTCTTTGGCCGTAAAATTGTCACTGCCTTCACTTGTCCCCAGAACCAAATGGCAGCTTATTTTGTTGTCTTCTCATTGAGTCCCCTGTCGCTCAACAAACAGTCGTGTTATCAAGTGCCTGAAGGATTTCCAGCCTGTGCAGTGCTCCCAGATTGAACAGTGACGGGACGTTATGCTACACCGAACGTGAGGGGAAAACAGGGTCCTCAGATAACATGGCATTCTTACCATGGCTGTTATATTTGATTTGATTCGAGTTATTGTTGTCATATGTGCCACGTACAGTTGCTTTGAAAGCAGCAAACGAGGACATACAGATCACAGGGTGCTTTGACAGAGCAAGGCAATAACAATAGATCAGACTGGTGATGACGTAAAGTTGCAACCCATTTATGAAGGTGGGCTTCTGATTCTAAAGAGTACCACCAATGCGCCCTCAGGACTGAAACCCTCCATGAAACCCCCCCTGAAATTGACTCTTCCCAAAACATGGGCCATTTGTATCTCTCTCAAGGAGGCTATTCAATCTAAAACATATCCAGTGTCCCGCAATGGTTTCAGATCTCGCCCTCCAACCTTATCCTTCTCGATATTTTCACGCTCCCCTTCGTCTCTCTCTCTCCCCTGCTTTTGGTTCTTATCACTGTCCGAATGCTGACGAGTCTGGTTTCTCTGATAAAGTAAATTCGCTGCAGCCGTCATAATCATTTTAATAAGTGCCAAGTGATGTTTTGCAACATTACAGCCGACGCTGCACTTTGAGAAGTCTTCAGACTGCAGAAGGCACCAACTGAGTGCGAGGTTTCACTTCCCTTTTAGCTGTTTCTAACAAAGCTACTCAGAGAATCTCTGATGTAGAGGGGCTGATGTTGGGCAAAGTCAGAGGTCACATGACGACAGCTTCCAGTCCAATGGGTTTATTTGAAAACACAAGCTTGCGGAGTGCTGTCGGACTATAACCTGGGAATCTACGACACATCTCTGGAGCAGGTGGGATTTGAACTTGTCTCCCCTAGTCCAGAGGCAGGTACACTACCATGGCAACTCAAGAACTTGCTCGATGTCCTCGTGTACAACAACTCCTCAGTTTCAAATATGTTGGATGCAATCTTTGTATGCAGGATAATGATTTCCAACAGTGTGGAAACAGGCCCAACAAGTCCACACAAACCCTCCGCAGAGTAACCCACCCAAACCCATTTACCCCTGACTAATGCACCCAACACTATGGGCGATTCAGCATGGCTAATTCACCCGGCCTGCACATCTTTAGATTGTGGGAGGAAACCGGAGCGAACCCACACAGACACTGGGAGAACGTGCAAACTCCACACAGACTAAGGTTGGAATTGAACCTGGGACCCTGGTGCTGTGCGGCAGCAGTGCTAACCACCGTGGCTAGTGTAGAATGCTAACTGCTCTTTACTCACCCTCAACTCGGACACTAGCTCGATTTCCTCTCCCTGAAGATTTTTGTTTTAAAAAAATAACAAAATTCCTTTGAAACCACGGCGTTTCAAAATCAATTCTCCGTTAAGTTTCTGAATCATCAGTGTGCCGCTAATGTCGCGTTCCTGCGACATTTTAATGAGGTTTGCAGGTTGAATTTTAAGGACTAATAAACCCTTTCGGCCTGGTCACGGCACAGCGGCAGTGTCCCTACCCCTAGATTGGGAGGGTTGGGTCCATGCCCCACCTGCTGCAGAGGTGTACAACAACACCTCTGAACAGGTTGATTCGAAAAATAGGTTCAAAAACGTTCTCTTCCTGCCCTGGTTATTTCATACAAGCAGAACAGGCCCAATAAATTGAACAGAACCAGAACATTCTCAGCCCAAATTCCATGCGATCGGAATTTCAGCACCAACCCAAAATCACAATCCATGTGCATCGCATTAATATGTGCTCATGAAATGTCGTTTTCCCAAGGCCTCTGTTTAATCTCATGACTGTGGGCTTCTCTGCTAAATTTTGCGATCCCATTTTCCTCTGATAATCTAGTTCTGGTTGAGAAAATCAGTTTTGTCGTTCCGGCCTGAGTCTGTGCTCTTTTATGCAGTCGTAGAGTTAGAGTCCTAGAGATGTGCAGCACGGAAACAGACCCTTCGATCCAACCCGTCCATGCCGACTAGATATCCCAACCCAATCTAGTCCCACCTGCCAGCACCCGGCCCATATCCCTCCAAACCCTTCCTATTCGTATACCCATCCAGATGCCTCTTAAATGTTGTAATTGTACCAGCCTCCACCACTTCCTCTGGCAGCTCATTCCATACACGTACCACCCTCTGTGTGAAAAAGTTGCCTCTTAGGTCTCTTTTATATCTTTCCCCTCTCACCCTAAACCCATGCCCTCTAGTTCTGGACTCCCCGATCCCAGGGAAAAGACTTTGCCTGCAACACAAATTCCCAGCTCGGCGAACAGAACCACAACAGATTTCTCTCCTTCACAATGGCTGGTTATGTTCCACTGTACACAGGAGGTACCCACAACCCGCGTGTGAAACCCTTCAGCGTGCACATTCTCCCTGCGCCTGCGTGGGTCTGCTCCAGTTTCCTCCCACAATCCAAAGATGTGCAGGTTAGGCTGAATTGGCCATGCTAACCCCCTCCCACACACCCACCTCCCTCCACCCCACCCCCCCCTCCCCTCCAGGTGCATTAGTCAGAGGGAAATGGGTGGGTTACTCTTCGGAGGGTCGGTGTGGAGTTGTTGGGCCGAAGGGCCTGTTTCCACACTGTAGGGGAATGTAATCTAAATGCACCAGATCCCCACCAGCTTTCAATTAGGAGCAGCACAGTGGCTCAATGGTTAGCACTGCTGCCTCTCAACGCCAGGAACACGGGTCCGATTCCCACCTCGGGCCACTGTCTGTGTGAGGTTTGTACATTCTCTGTGTGGGTTTCCTCCGGGTGCTCCAGTTTCCTCCCACAGTCCAAAAGATGTGCAGGTCAGGTGAATTGGCCACGCTAAGTTGCCGATAACGCAAGGTTCATTAGCCAGGGGTAAATGTAGGAGTGTGGGTTGCTTTTCAGAGGGTCGGTGTGGACTGGTTGTGCTGAATGACATGTTTCCACACTGTAGGGAATCGAATCAAACACAAGTGAACGTGAACCCAGAATTGCAAGTGTTTTGAGGCAAAGAGTCACGGAAACAGACCCTTCGGCCCAACCAGTCCATGCTGACCATAATCCCCAAACTAAACTAGTCCCACCTGCCTGCTCCTGGCCCATGTCCCTCCAAACCTTTCCTGTTCACGTCCTTATCTAAGCATCTTTTAAATGCTGTAGTTGCACCCATGTCTACCACTCCCTGAGGAAGCTCAGTCCACACTGTGTGAAAAAAATTGCCTCTAATGTCTTTTCTTAATCTCTCTCCTCTCGCCTTAAAAATGTGCACCCTAGGGAAATCCTCCACCCTAGGGAAAAGACAGCTGCCTATCGATACCCCTCGTGATTTTATTAACCTCCGTAAAGTCACCTCTCAACCTCCTACGCTCCAGTGTAAAAGGTCCCAGCCTCTTCTTATAACTTCCATACACGGCAACATCCTGGGAAATCTCTTCCGAACCCTCCCCAGCTGAATAATATCCTTCCTATAACAGAACTGGAGGAGAAAGTGAGGTCTGCAGATGCTGGAGATCAGAGCTGAAAATGCGTTGCTGGAAAAGCGCAGCAGGTCAGGCAGCATCCAAGGAGCAGGAGAGTCGACGTTTCAGGCATAAGCCCTTCTTCAGGAAGTAGAAGGGCTTATGCCCGAAATGTCGAATCTCCTGCTCCTCGGATGCTGCCTGACCTGCTGTGCTTTTCCAGCAACACGTTTTCAGCTATAACAGAACTGGACACAATACTCCAAAAGTGCATCTCAGACCGTGTGGCCGGAAACGTAACTGTTGTCAAATTCGAGTCAGGTCAGGCACTTTTACAAGTTTCGTGAATAAAGTCTGTTTCGTTTTGACAAAACTGCAGTGGGATGAGCTGAAGGAGGTGGACGCTGGTGATAGGAGGAGGAACAAACCCAGACAAATTGCTCAAACGATGTCAAGGTGGATTGTTGGAAGGACACAAGGCACGGTGATAAAAAGGGGAGTTTTTTTTATTTCCCCTTTTGGTTTCATTTAGAAAACACATTAATCTGCACTAGCCAGCTGACAGTCTATAGGTAAATAAAGATAAATTAACACCTTCTCTTCAGTGATGGCTTTGCAAACAGTTGTGATGCCCTTGAGAGATTAGTGAGCTTTGTCAATCCAATGCGTACGTCAGCGGTGGCGAAAACCATTCCCAGCCCAGCCTGAACACGATGGGACTGTAACTCTTTCTCGGTTCTGTGAAGTCAATTCTTTTCATTTGCTTTTTCATGGCCAATTTCGGATTTTTTTTTGGAAGGGGATTCGGAAACGCAAGGGGCATTTCACCATCCCTTGTGGCGGAGCTGCAATTTGCTTCGAATGAAAAACAGATTACCGGAAGAGAGATAGTGTGGAGAGAAATATATGGGCCCTTGCGGTAGTGTCCCTACCTCTATACAAGGAGGTCCAGGTCAAGTCCCACCTGGCCCAGTGCTGTGTCACACAGACTATCCCAGGTTAATGAAAAAAAATAAGGATATAGTAACAGAATGCCCCATTCATTCACGGTGGCACAGGGGTTAGCACTGCTGCCTCACAGCGCCAGAGACCCGGGTTCGATTCCAGCCTCGGGTGACTGTCTGTGTAGAGTTTGTACATTCTCCCCGTGTCTGCGTGGGTTTGCTCCAGTTTCCTCCCACAGTCCAAAGATGTGCAGGTGAGAGTGGATTGGCCAAGTTAAATTGCCCAGGGGTGCGCTAGGTAGGTTATGGGGATGGAATGGGGGTGGGCAGGTGAGTTGGATGAGATGCATTGACCATGCTATATTACCTGCAGTGGCCAGGGATGTGCAGGCTTGGTAGGCCAGCCATGGGAAATGTGGGGTTACAGAGATGGTGTGGGTCCGTTGGATTAGAGGGATTGGACATGCTCCATCGCGTGCAGGGGAGTAGCCATTGAAAATGTGGGGTCACATGTGGAGGGTGGTCTGGGTGGTATGCTCTTTGGAGGGTCAGTACAGAGGTGATGGGCTGAATAGCCCCGATCTACAAAGTGGGGATTCTACACTGTGTGAGTCTGACTGTGTCGAGATCCCCATTATGCCTCAGTGATTAGCCCTGCTGAATTTCAGAGCTCCATTCTACTGACAGCCATAGCAGGAGCTATAGGGAGAGGCTGAACAGGCTGGGGCTGTTTTCCCTGGAGCGTCGGAGGCTGAGGGGTGACCTTATAGAGGTTTATAAAATCACGAGGGGCGTGGATAGGATAAATAGACAAAATCTTTTCCCTGGGGTGGGGGAGTCCAGAACTAGAGGGCATAGATTTAGGGTGAGAGGGGAAAGCTATAAAAGAGACCTAAGGGGCAACTTTTCCACGCAGAGGGTGGTACGTGTATGGAATGAGCTGCCAGAGGAAGTGGTGGAGGCTGGTACAATTACAACATTTAAGAGGCATCTGGATGGGTATATGAATAGGAAGGGTTTGGAGGGATATGGGCCGGGTGCTGGCAGGTGGGACTAGATTAGGTTGGGATATCTGGTCGGCATGGACGGGTTGGACCGAAGGGGCTGTTTCTGTGCCGTACATCTCTATGATTACAGATCACTCAATGTCCTCGCAACCAGCTTAGCTGCGAGATTTCCATCTCAAATTCAAAATAAAACAATAGCGATGAGGAGATAGTGAGGCAGTGTGCACAGTCCCCTTCACCGCGGTGTCTTCAGGCAAGATAAATAAGAGGGGTTGTGCTGCTTTTGAGGTTATTTAGCGCGTGACAGAGTCATCATTTACCCTCCCTGGCAAACGGCTTCCATCGAGAAGCAAATTACTTCTCTTTTTAGCTGAAAATAAATCTGTGTGAAAGGACGAAAGGTTCTTTGCTAGATCTTGCAGTTTAACGCACCCTTGTCAATTCTTCCCCAAGGTCTCAGGTCACATGCTCAAAAAAAAGAAAGTTTTCACAAAAACCTCCTGGGAAAACCTCGCATCAGTATCTCACGGGTCAAAGACATTGCTTTTAAAATATCAAACGTTTAGGACTATTTACAGCCACGATGGATAAGGCATCAAATGGATGTCAGTGCATCCCACTACCAGGAGGATTTGCGGCAGACTCTGCTGTTACTAGCTTGCAGTTTTCAGCTCTTTGCATTTACAAAGCTTTCCCAGAGCCCAGAATCAATATTCAGCCTTTATCGCCAACATCTTGCAGTATCAGTTTCAGGCAATTCTTTCCGTGTGGCACCTCCTCCTCTAGCCCCCTACACCCCCTCCCCATCTCTGTCACCTCATCCAGCCCCCTACACCCCCTCCCCATCTCTGTCACCTCCTCCTCCAGCCCCCTACACCCCCTCCCTATCTCTGTCACCTCCTCCTCCAGCCCCCTACACCCCCTCCCTATCTCTGTCACCTCATCCAGCCCCCTATACCCCTCCCTATCTCTGTCACCTCATCCAGTCCCCTACAACCCACCCTATCTCTGTCACCTCCTCCTCCAGCCCTCTACAGGCCCTCCCTATCTCTGTAACTCCCTCCAGCCCCCTACACCCCCTCCCTAACTCTGTCACCTCCTCCTCTAGCCCCCTACACCCCCTCCCTATCTCTGTCACCTCCTCCTCCAGCCCCCTACAGGCCCTCCCTATCTCTGTCACTTCATCCAGCCCCCTACACCCCTCCCTATCTCTGTCACCTCCTCCAGCCGGACACCCCTCCCTATCTCTGTCACCTCCTCCAGCCCCCTACACCCCCTCCCTATCTCTGTCACCTCATCCAGCCCCCTACACCCCTCCCTATCTCTGTCACTTCATCCAGCCCCCTACACCCCTCCCCATCTCTGTCACCTCCTCCTCCAGCCCCCTACAGGCCCTCCCTATCTCTGTCACCTCCTCCAGCCCCCTACACCCCCTCCCTATCTCTGTCACCTCATCCAGCCCCCTATACCCCTCCCTATCTCTGTCACCTCAACCAGCCCCCTATACCCCTCCCTATCTCTGTAACTCCCTCCAGCCCCCTACACCCCCTCCCTAACTCTGTCACCTCCTCCTCCAGCCCCCTACACCCCCTCCCTATGTCTGTCACTTCCTCCTCCAGCCCCCTACACCCCTCCCTATCTCTGTCACTTCCTCCTCCAGCCCCCTACAGGCCCTCCCTATCTCTGTCACTTCCTCCTCCAGCCCCCTACAGGCCCTCCCTATCTCTGTCACCTCATCCAGCCCCCTACTCCCCCTCCTTATCTCTGTCACCTCCTCCAGCCCCCTACACCCCCTCCCTATCTCTGTCACCTCATCCAGCCCCCTACACCCCCTCCCTATCTCTGTCACCTCCTCCTCCAGCCCCTACACCCCTCCCTATCTGTCACCTCAACCAGCCCCCTATACCCCTCCCTATCTCTGTAACTCCCTCCAGCCCCCTACACCCCCTCCCTAACTCTGTCACCTCCTCCTCTAGCCCCCTACACCCCCTCCCTATCTCTGTCACCTCCTCCTCCAGCCCCCTACAGGCCCTCCCTATCTCTGTCACTTCATCCAGCCCCCTACTCCCCCTCCTTATCTCTGTCACCTCTTCCAGCCCCCTACACCCCTTCCCTCTCTCTGTCACTTCCTCCTCCAGCCCCCTACAGGCCCTCCCTATCTTTGTCACCTCATCCAGCCCCCTACTCCCCCTCCTTATCTCTGTCACCTCTTCCAGCCCCCTACACCCCTTCCCTCTCTCTGTAACTCCCTCCAGCCCCTCCCTATCTCTGTTACTTCATCCAGCCCCATATACCCCTCCCTATCTCTGTCACCTCCTCCAGCCCCCCACACCCCTTCCCTCTCTCTGTAACTCCCTCCAGCCCCTACACCCCCTCCCTATTTCTGTCACCTCTTCCAGCCCCCTACTCCCCCTCCCTATCTCTATCACCTCTTCCAGCCCGCTACATCCCCTCCCTACCTCTGTAACCTCCTCCGGCCCCCACATCCCTCCCTATCTCTGTCAACTCCTCCAGCCCCTCCACGCACACTCACACCAACATTTCACGCCCACACATACACACAAACTGACAGGCACACATACACACAGGAATACACATACACACTTTCACACAAGGACACACACACACACACGCACACACACACACCACCACCCCCACACCCCCACACACAAACTCACAGGCACACACACACACACACACACACACACACACACACACACACACACATACAGGCAAACACAGAGATACACACACAGAGGAACACACCCATAGGCACACCTCCACCCACACACACACCCATAGAAACGCACATGTACACACATATACACTCACACACATACACTCACACGCACACACACACCCCCACAGTGCAGTATTGCCCCAACACTGCCAGCTGAGATTGTTCGGTTTCAGTCTCGGGACTGGGACTTGAACTAACAATTTTTAGACACAAAGGCAAGAGTCCTGCCAATGGCGGGCGGGCAGTTGAGTGTGGTTGGGAATCAGAGGTCACTTTGGGCCTATTATTCTCAACCACTGGTGTCTCCCTCTCTCTGAGCTGATGACAGAAACAGAATGCTGCCATCAGTGGCCATTTGAAGATCAGATATTGCTGCTCCAAACCGTGTCCTCTGATTGGCTCTTTATGCCCAAGGGACAAAGCTACGGATAATCTTGAGAAGGAGAGAAAATTCAAAAGATGAATATCGACAATGCTCTTTGATATAAGAAAGTTATCCTCTCACCCAGAATAATAGGGAGCTCATACGTGGTTGGTAATTAAGATGAAGTTTTGCAAGAACATGTGTTTTTTAGATCTTTGAATATTTCGGGGCTGGGTGATGGAAATGTATATTGTTCTGACTTGCTCAGAAGGGTCACCAGACCAGAAATGTTCACTCTGATTTCCCTCCACAGAGAGCTGCCAGACCTGCTGTGCTTTTCCCGCAACTTCGGTGTCTGTCTCTGATTTCCAGCATCCGCAGTTTAGATTAGATTCCCTACAGTGTGGAAACAGGCCCTTTGGCCCAACCAGTCCACACCGACCCTCCGAGGAGCAACCCACCCAGACCCATGTCCCTCTGATTAACGCACCTAACACTATGGGCATTTTAGGATGGCCAATCCACCTGACCTGCACATCTTTTGTGACTGCGGGAGGAAACCCACGCAGACACAGGGAGAACGTGCAAACTCCAGTCGCCCGAGGCTGGAATCGAACCTGGAACCCAGATGCTATGAGGCAGCAGTGGTAACCACTGAGCCAGCGTGCCACCCCAAGCACGTTGCCCTTGAGCCAGGTAGGACTGGGGAACGTGTGAATCGGATTTTCCGTATCGCCGTGCAAGTCTGCCAAGCGAATGGTCCAGGCTGTCAGGGGGAAGGCCGAGGTTAGGAAATCCTCTGGTAAAGTGTCCGTTCTGTGACTTCAAATCCTGGTGGACGCCATGTTTGAATTGGACAGTGCTGACAGTATACACTCGGGAAGAGGAAAGGGCAGAAGGGCTGAAGGAAAGTCAGATTCACACGTTCCCCAGCCCGCATTCAGAGGGACAGCTCATTGTTTATTCAATTGCAAGAACTAACTTCTAAAAAGAAAACTCGGAAATGGTCTTTGTGGACACAACAGAGAGTAAATACTACTTAGCCGGCCGCATATATTCACCTATTGAGATGTTTCAAGAATAAGGAGTTTGAAGAACCCAGTGACAATTTCCACCAGTACCTTCTCAGTTGTAAATAAGAGGGTTGATGCTATACACCTTGCTGTGGGCTAATTATAGAGCACCACTGCAACGTCCTAACATGCAGTGTGTCTATAACCTCTACTTTTAGCTTCGAGATATTTATTATTGTGGAAGAAAGGACCAGAAAAACAAGCACAATGCGTACTTGCTCCGAGCAGTTACAGCAGTTTTTTTTTACCTCATTTCTCAAATGTTATTTGGTCACAGAGTCATAGAGAAATACAGCACGGAAACAGACCCTTTAGTCCAACTCGTCCATGCCGACCAGATATCCCAACCTCACCTAGTCCCATTTGCCAGCACTTGTCCCATGTCCCTCCAAACCCTTCCTATTCATACACCCATCCAGATGCCTTTTAAATGTTGCAATTGTACCAGCCTCCACCACTTCCTCTGGCAGCTCATTCCATACACGTACCACCCTCTGTGTAAAAAGGTTAACCCTTAGGTCTCTTTTATATATTTCCCCTCTCACCCTAAATCTATGCCCTCTAGTTCTGGACTCCCCAGCCCCAGGGAAAAGACTTTGTCTATTTATCCTATTCAAGACCTTCATGATTCTATAAGGTCACCCCTCAGCCTCCGACGCTCCAGGGTAAACAGCCCCAGCCTATTCAGCCTCTCCCTGTAGCTCAAATCCTCCAACCCTGGCAAAATCCTTGTAAATCTTTTTTGAACCCTTTCAAGTTTCATGACATCCTTCCTATAGCAGGGAGACCAGAATTTCACACAATACTCCAGAAATGGACTCAACAATGTCCTACACAGCTGCAACATGACCTCCCAATGTCTATGCACTGACCAATAAAGGAAAGCATACCAAACACCTTCTTCACTATCATATCTACCTGGGACTCTACTTTCAAGGAGCTATGAACTCGCATTCCAAGGTCTCTTCATTCAGCACTGAGATCCAAGGGTTGAAAGCATACCCTTGCGTGAGTTCACGTGCTGCCATGTATTTCCCATTGAGGAATTTGATTTGAACCAAGGGGAGGGGAAGATCCAAAATACATTTGCTGACCTTTGTTTTGTGTGGGATAGTACCCATCAAACCCAGTAGTAATTCTATCGTCAATTGATTCGGTCTGGGGAGTCTCCCAACTCGTTGCCATTGTCTGGGGACATAACAGGATGTTGCCATCATCGCCCACTATCTGCCAATCTGGCTCAGATTTGGGAGAGTCTTTCCGACATGTGCGGGTATGGAATGAGCTGCCAGAGGAAGTGGTGGAGGTTGGTACAATTACAGCATTTAAGAGGCATCTGGATGGGTATATGAATAGGAAGGGTTTGGAGGGATATGGGCCGGGTGCTGGCAAATGGGACTGGATTAGGTTGGGGTATCTAGTCGCCATGGACGAGTTGGACCGAAGGGTCTGTTTCCGTGCTGCACATCTCTATGACTCTATGACTACGACTGCGGTGGCCCCTTTTGATTTTCTTCGTTCTTGTCATGCCGTTGGATGTCCGTGCTGAGAAACTGAACCTTTGTCTCAAGCCAGGCAACCCAACGGAAAAACGATGTGAACCTTGAAAGGGTTCGATGGCGGCCAATGGTGTGGAGGTGCCAGTGTTGGACTGGGGGTGGACAAGGTCAGAGGTCACATGCCACCAGGTTATCGCCCAGCTTTCGGAGCGCTGCCCCTCCGTCAGGTGAAGTCACTTGACAATTCATACATGAAGATTTCCAAATTCCTCTGCTGTGCAGCTTGCTGCAGTCTTACTCTGTTGAAATAATAGTCAGCTTCTCTATTCTTCCGGCCAAATGTGTTGCTGGAAAAGCGCAGCAGGTCAGGCAGCATCCAAGGGGCAGGAGTATCGACGTTTCAGGCATAAGCCCTTCTTCAGGCTTATGCCTGAAATGTCGATTCTCCTGCTCCTTGAATGCTGCCTGACCTGCTGCGCTTTTCCAGCAACACATTTTTCAGCTCTGATCTCCAGCATCTGCATTCCTCACTTTCTCCTATTCTTCCTGCCAGACAATCTCACATTTCTATTCCATCGGGCCAGGTTCACTTGCTGACTCGTTGCACCTGTCGGTATCCCTCCGCGACTTTTTCTGTCACCCTCACCCCTTGCCTTCTCGCCTGTCATGTGTAAACTTGGTGAAAGTACACTGTGATGATGTTACTCGTTTAACAAGGTTCTGTCAGCTTTGGGTTTTTTTCTTTTCAGGAGGTTGTAACTGGTTCCGAAAGGTCGGGGGTGTTTGAACGATTTTAGGGCCAGTAGCTAACAGATACTGCCTCAGGCAAAAGGCTTTCAAGTTCCAAAAGAACACTTGTACAATGAAAGGGGAGTGGCCAGCTCTCCCAGCTCAGCTTTTCTCTGGATTGATTTGGTTTTTGGATTTCTGGCTGTTCACTGAAAGCAGTCAGGCAGTCAGTGAGGCTACTGATCCAAGACACAGCTCCATGGAAGAGGGTGATCCATGCTGCCATCCCTCTCTCTCTCCTGTCAGACCCTGTGTTTGATTTTATCTTTTGTGCCAAGGGGTGTTTATGGGGATTGTTGCAAGCATTTGGAACAGCTACGTTACGTTGGGATGATCTGTTGGAGTTAAGTTAATCTGTATTCTGTTCTCTTTTGTCTGTATTTCATTCAGTAAACTTGTAAATAAATTCTGTGTTGTGTAAAACTGAGTGGTCTGACCAGCTGCATCACTCCTGGAATATGTACTTTACACCTGCTTAAAACAACGAGCAAAGTTAGGGTCTGGGCTACTTTCTTGAAATGTTTTGAGAAGGATTGGCCTGAACATTCACGTCAGTCTTTAAAGTCCCAAATGTATATTGTAGATAATAATGACCCCTGATTAGGAAGCTCCATTCCTTCAGTTGAATTTTCTCTTCAAGGATGGCACCATTGGGTCCTCCTGGAAAAGGACTGGCTTGATCAGATGCCTGTTTTTTTCTCCCCCAGCCTTTATCCTATTGAATAGTGAAGAGATAGCCATTGCTGTTTTATATCATTTTTAATCTAAAGTTTTAGTCTAAACTTGTTTCTGATGGATTTGAAGGCGCCTGGTGAGAAACTACAAGATTTAAAAGCGGATTCTTGGGATATGGACGCCACTCGGTGTGAAAGGACACACTTCCCTTGCCTAATTACCCCAGAGATGGAAGGGACGAGTTATCTTATTAAAATAAAATGGGCGGCACTGTGGCTCAGTGGTTAGCACTGCTGCCTCACAGCACCAGGAACCTGGGTTCAATTCCAGCCTCGGGTGACTGTCTGTGTGGAGTTTGCGCATTTTCCCCGTGTCTGTGTGGGGTTTCCTTCGGGTGCTCTGGTTTCCTCCCACGGTCCAAAGATGTGCAGGTTAGGGTGGATTGGCCATGCTAAATTGCCCGTAGTGTTAGGTGCATTAGTCAGAGGGGAATGGGTCTGGGTGGGTTAGTCTTCAGAGGGTCGGTGGACTGGTTGGGCCACACTGTAGGTCATCTAGTCTTATCATCATTTTGCCCCACCTGTGACCACTAGGAAAGGTTAAAATCCCACAATGCCAGGTTATAGTCCAACAGGTTTATTTGGAAGCACTCGCTTTCGGAGTGCCGTTCCTTCATCAGGAAGCCAGTGGAGCAGGACTATAAGACACAGAATTTGGAGCAAAAGATCACAGTGTCATGCAACCGAAATGCTATCTTGAATGAACCTAGATTGCTGTTAAGTCTTTCATGGTTTGGAATGGATTGCAGGTTTAGGTTGAGGTTGTAGGCTTAATTTGCAGCAATCTTGAGTTGTTCAATATATCATTTCAGTTGTAATCTTTTGCTATCAATTCTGTGTCATATATTCCTGATCCACAGCTACCCGATGAAGGAGCAGCGCTCCGAAAGCTAGTGCTTCCAAATAAACCTGTTGGACTATAACCTGGTGTTGTGTGATTTCTAACTTTGTCCACCCCAGTCCAACACTGGCTCCTCCACACCAGGAAAGGCGTAAATGCATTCGAGAGAGTGCAGAGAGGGTTCACAAGAATCCTTCCAGGGGTGAGTCGCTTTGATGGGAGAAGATTGGGGTAGCAATGCTGAAAACCATAAGAGGTCTGGACAGAGTAGACAGAGAGAGAGAGAGAGAGACTATTCCCACAGGGCGGGGGGAGAATCGGGAAACAGAGCCAAAGAGTCAGACAGATACAGTCAGATTTAAAAGGAATGCCAAAACAAGTAAAGGTGACATGAGGAGAGAAACATCCTTTTTCATCAGCAAGCTATGGAATGTACTGAAAATGTGTTGCTGGTTAAAGCACAGCAGGTCAGGCAGCATCCAAGGAACAGGAAATTCGATGTTTCGGGCCAGAGCCCTTCATCAGGAATGAGGAGAGTGTGCCAGGCAGGCTAAGATAAAAGGTAGGGAGGAGGGACTTGGGGGAGGGGCGATGGAGATGTGATAGGTGGAAGGAGGTCAAGGTGAGGGTGATAGGCCGGAGTGGGGTGGGGGCGGAGAGGTCAGGAAGAAGATTGCAGGTTAGGAGGGCGGTGCTGAATTCGAGGGAATGGACTGAGACAAGGTGGGGGGAGGGGAAATGAGGAAACTGAAGAAATCTGAGTTCAGCCCTTGTGGCTGGAGGGTTCCCAGGCGGAAGATGAGGCGCTCTTCCTCCAACCGTCGTGCTGTTATGTTCTGGTGATGGAGGAGTCCAAGGACCTGCATGTCCTCGGTGGAGTGGGAGGGAGAGTTAAAGTGTTGAGCCACGGGGTGGTTGGGTTGGTTGGTCCGGGCGTCCCAGAGAAGTAAGGGAGGAGGTATGGGCGCAAGTTTTGTATTTCCTGCGGTTGCAGGGGAAGGTGCCGGGAGTGGAGGTTGGGTTGGTGGGGGCCGGGAGTGGAGGTTGGGTTGGATGGAATGTACTGCCTGGGTGGTGGAGGTCAATTCAGTTGTGACTTTTAAACGGGACTTGGGGATGCAACAGTCTAGTGGCATTATCACTGGGCTGTGAATCCAGAGATCCTGGTAATGCTCCGGGGAGCTGGGTTCACACCCCACCATGGCAGATGGTGGAATTTGAATTCAATAAATAATCTGTGTGATGATGCTGCTCCTTTAACAAGGTAGGGTTGTCCTTGGGTTCCTTTTTTCAGAGAGGTCATAAATAACACAGACTCTGAAAAGTCTACCTTTGAAGGGTTTAAGGTCATTTTGATTATAGCTAACAGATACTGCCTGAGACAGAGGGCTTTCAAGTTAAAAAAGAAACACTTGTACAATGAAAGAGGAGTGGCCAGTTCTCCCAGCTCTGCTTTTCTCTGGATTAATTTGTTTTTTTTAACCAGTATGACTATTCACTGAAAGCAGTCAGGCAGTTTTAAAAAGCTGCTGGACCTAAAGAAGCAGCAAGTTGTTTCAGGTCACATGCCCGAGAAAGGCTGAATCGCCTCTCTGCCTTGGCCATCTTCGATCTGAAAGGTGAGTCGAACAAAACTCAGCTTTAAATTCTGTGCGCGCCCGTTTTTGTATCTTGGTTAGCAAGGTCACATCGTGTTCCCACATGCGTTTTCCATTCTGGGGGCGAAGTCATGAACCACAAAGCTTGTCTTGGAGCCCAGAGAGGGGACCTGAATTGTTGGACTTGGCATTCTACATGAAAGTCGTTGACTTTCGCCTTCCTTGCAATGACATTGTTGAGGGACCAGCAGCTTAGGACGCAACATTTCCCACAGCTTTTGCTATCTCCTGTCTGTACTTATCCTCACAAACGTCAATCAAAATACTTTTCTGATAGCCATACAGCTCTTAAATTGTGCCATCCTGCCACGATTTCAGTCTGCTATCCTTCTGAATAAAAATTACTTCCACCTTCAGATAACAAAATATATATTGAAGCGGGAGATTATTATCCAAAAATAGCAAAGAGCTGTATAAAATATGTAATACATTGGGTTTATGTATGTCTTGGACTATTACTTGATTCTTCTGCACTGTATATGCTCATTTGTGGAACACTGTTGCTCATTCCTGCCACCCTCAATTAGCTTCTCACACAATATACCATGTATTTTAGCCTCATGTCTGCTGATTCACACCACACAGGAGCCCACATTTGAGTGTGCAGCAATTAGATTGGCTGGGGCTTTAAGAGGAGTATTTTGCCCCAGTTTCTGTGAAGAGAGGCTTTAAGGTGGAAGCACTGAGCTGGCTAGTGAAGCCCAGAAAGTAAATAGCTCAGAGAGGTCTTGAGTTTCTTTTGAAAGGTTGGAACAATAGAAGCAGCCCGACTGGGCATGGACAGCTCTCACAGAACCAGGATTTCTCGTTTTTAGATGAGATTACATTCCCTACAGTGTGGAAACAGGCCCTTCAGCCCAACTAGTCCACATCAACCCTCCAAAGAGTAACCCACCCAGACCCGCTTCCATCTGACTGATGCACCTAACACTATGGGCAATTTACCATGGCCAATTCACCTGGCCTAGACATCGTTTGGATTGTGGGAGGAAACTGGAGCAAACCCACTCAGACACAGGGAGAACGTGCAAACTCCACACAGACAGTTGCCCGAGGCTGGAATCGAACCCGGGTCCCTGGTGCTGTGAGGCAGCAGTGCTAACCACTGAGCCACCCCTAGGAGACCTAGGAGCAGAAATTAGGCCACTCAGCCCATCGAGTCTGCTCCGCCATTCAATCATGGCTGATAAGTTCCTCAACCCCATTCTCCCGCGCTCTCCTCGTAACCCTGGATCCCCTTGACGATCAAGAACTTATCTATCTCAGTCTTATAGACACTCAATGACCGGGCCTCCACAGCTTCTGTGGTAATGAATTCCCCAGATTCCCCACTCTCTGGCTGAAGAAGTTTCTCCTTATCTCCATTCTAAAAAGTCTTCCCTTTTTGAGATTCAGCATCAGCAACTATTGGGGTCTCAACAGAGTTGGAAGCTGCAGTGAAAAGCTCCTATTTGTTTCTCCTCTCTCTGCTGCTGGGTTGATGTGAGAAAATCTGATTTCTGAATTTGCCTTTTATGCCAAGGAGTGTGTTTATGGGATGTTACTATATTAGAACAGTTAACTTAGTAACAACTAATGTTTCTCATAGAATCCCTAGTGTAGAAACAGGCCATTCAGCTCAACAAGTCTACTCCAACCCACCAAAGAGTAACCCACCTAGACCCATTTCCTGACCCTATTATCCTATATTTACCCCTGATTAATGCGCCTAACCTACACATTGGGGCTCAGTGGTTAGCACTGCTGCCTCACAGCACCAGCGACCCAGGTTTGATTCCAGCCTCCGGCAACTCTCTGTGGGGAGATTGGACGTTCTCCCCGTGTCTGGGTGCTCTGGTTTCCTCCCACGGTCCAAAGATGTGCCGGTTAGGTGGATTGGCCATGCTAAATTGCCCATTAGTCAGAGGGAAATGGGCCTGGGTGGGTTACTCTTCGGAGGGTCGGTGTGGATTTGCGGGGCCGAAGGGCCTGTTTCCACACTGTAGGGAATCTAATCTAATCCCTGAACAGTATGGGGCAATTTAGCACAGCCAATTCACCTAATCTAGGCATTTTTTTTTGGATTGTTGGAGGAAACCGGAGCAAACCCGCACAGACGTGGGGAGAATATGCAAACTCCACACAGACAGATGCCCGAGGTTCGAATCGAACCCGGATCCCTGCTGCTGTGAGGCAGCAGTGCTAACCACTGAGCCACCATTTCTGTACAGTTTCCCAATAGAGTTAAGTTACTTTAAGTTTTGATGTGGAGGTGCCGGTGTTGGATTGGGGTTGGAGTCAGAAGTCACACGACTCCAGATTACGGTCCAGCAGGTTTATCTGAAATCACCAACTTTTGGAGGACTTTTGTCTTCTGGGGTCTCAGCTTTCAATTACAATTGCTGTCAGGCTGGGCCCTCAGTCACTGGACCCAAACAGCTTTAGGCAGCCAGTTGAAGTGCCTGTTCAGAAGCTTCAAAGTTGGAAAGGTGGACAGTTTTCGGAAGCGGGCAATTTTAACCGCTCAGTGATGGAAAGAAACCTGAACAGCCCCATCCAGTAAAGGGCTCAACAGTACTCCTCTACATTGACAGGAAGGTATTGTAAAGAGTTAATGCGAGGATGGAAGTAGGATAGTTTCCATCGTCGTCAGGAAGTGATGTAAGATCACATGACTGATAACAGCTGGTTCTTTCTTGCAGTCTTGTAGCCTTGCAAGTAGAATGTTTTACGCCATAGTATTATTGGCATTTGTCTTTGCAATCTTGCCTTTAGGATGTGACTTCCAACAACAAGTTTGAAGTGGGATTCATTGGGGCCCCTATCAACCTGTAATCTGTAAATTGCCCCATCACTCTCGGACGTATGCGTCTAATTCTCTTTCATTTGCATCTTTATTGAAAAGAAACGAGCATTAGCTCAGCAGGAATTCAAACCTCTGTTGGGTGAATCACTTCATCGTTACATCTGGTGCTTAATTTTTAATAACATTTCAAATAAAAAAGGCTGATAAGCTTTTAAGCAATAACACTCTTCATTCTGCACTCAATTAAATTAAAAGAAAATGAAACATTTTAGATCATCCATTGTTTCACTTCACATTAAAGTGACAGCACAGATAACAGCAAAAGAATTGAATCATGCCAAAAGGAAATGGACAGCTGTTACTTTAATGAGCGTTCAAATCTCAAATCTATTTCTTTCGCAAGAAAAAGCCTGTGTTCATTTCGAGTCACACCACAGGGGAACGCTCTTGTTGATAGCAACTGGGATGAATGACCAGATAACTTGCTGATGATGGGGCGAGCTGAGAGGATGATGGTGGTCAGGACACTAGAATGTCCTGAACAAAATCCCGCAAGACCTGCAGATGCTGGAAATCAGAAACAAAAACCGAAGTTGCTGGAAAAGCTCAGCGGGTCAGGCAGCATCCCGTGGAGAGAAATCGGGAGCAAACGTTTCGGGTGCGGTGACCCTTCCTCAGGACTGATGGGAACTCGGAAAATGTTGGTTTTAGGGTGAGGGGGAAGGAGGTAAGGAAGAAATGAGAGGTGGAGATCGAGCAAGGTGCACCGATGGCAAGAATGCCCTGCTCCGACAAGCTGACCAATGTTAGAAAAGGCAGGCAGGACGTTGATTTAAATCCTCAAAGTGCCTTACCTTCCTCAAACGATAACAGCGTCTCCTACAGCACAGAACTCCTGTGGGCCTTCCTAGCGAGAGGATTGGAGTGAGGATGCCTTGCTGCAGTTATATAGAGCCTTGGTGAGGCAACTCCTTGAGTACTGTGTGCAGTTTTAGTCTCCCAGTCTGAGGAAGGACATTCTTGCTATTGAGGGAGTCCAGTGAAGATTCACTAGACTGATTCCCAGGATGGCGGGAATGATATATGAGGAAAGACTGGATCGACTGGACTTGTATTCACTGGGATTTAGAAGAATGAGAGGGGAATCCCATAGAAACATATAAATCCTGATGGGACTGGACAGGCTAGAGGTAGAAAGGATGTTCCTGATGTTGGGCAAGTCTAGAACTAGGGATCACACTAACAATGAGGGATAAGCCATTCAGAACTGAAATGAGGAAGAATTTCTTTGCTCAGAGATTTGTGAACCTGTGGAATTCTCTCCCACGGAAAGCTGTAGGGGTAGGTTTGTTTAGATATATTCAAAAGGGAGGTGGATGTGGCCCTTGCAGCTAAAGGGATCAAAAGATATGGAGAGAAAGTGGGAGTGGGATATGGAGGTTGCATGATCAGTCACAATCCTATTGAATGGTGGGGCAGGCTCGAAGGGCCTACTCCTGTACCTATTTTCTATGTTTCGATGTATCCTGGATTTGGAACCCAAGGCTCTGAGCTGGGACTTGAGCCTAACACTCAAAAAATGCGGAGCAAAAGGACAGTCCAGAAGTTTGTATTCATTGGAGTTTAGAAGATTAAGGGGAGACTTAATAGAAACTTACAAGATAATAGATGGCTTGGAAAGGGTGGATGCTAGGAAATGTTTTCTGTTAAGCGAGAAGACTAGGACACGTGGACACAGCCTTAAAATTAGAGGGGGTCAATTCAGAACAGAAATGCGGAGACATTTCTTCAGCCAGAGAGTGGTGGGCCTGTGGAATTCATTGCCGCAGAGTGCATTGGAGGCCGGGACGCTGACTGTCTTCAAGGCAGAGATTGATAAATTCTTGACGTCGCAAGGAATTAAGGGCTACAGGGAGAATGAGGGTAAGTGGAGTTGAAATGCCCATCAGCCGTGATTGAATGGCGGAGTGGACTCGATGGGCCGAATGGCCTTACTTCCACTCCTATGTCTTATGGTCTTAAGCTGAGAGGTGCTTTCACTGTGCCCATCAGTGAATGTGCCCTGACAGCTGGGTGATCGTTCTTGTGGAGGTGGGAGGTGGGGGAGCTGATTTCTCCCCACTCTAACCGAAGATGGTGACTCTTTGCTACCATGAAATTCATGAGCGCCACCCACCTTCCAGGATCTGATCCACGTGGCCTACTTTATGATACGAATGCTGGCAGGAGATCCTGCCCTCACCCAGTGCCAGCAACCCTTTTACCAACGGACACCTATGGGACAGGGAGTGTGTTGGTTAATCAAGTATTCTGGATAATCAAGAGGTTCTCCATAATCAATGGGAAAAACACACACTAAGTCATAGAAATGTACTGCAGAGGGTACGCACATTACTATTATACTTTATTCACAGCAGAAAATCCACAGAAATAATAATGCGACATTGCCTTAAATAAAACCTACTGGCAGAGAGCCTTCTCACTCACTCCCTCAACTGACCACTCCGACATCAAGGTACTTGGGGAGAAACTCACTCGAGATTGAGTCAAGTGTTGATAGTTCGTGCAGCCATTCGATTGAACAAGTATGTTTACATTGAGATAAATAAGTTTTAAAACAGATATAATGGGACATGAACTTGATAGTATTTTGAGGTACATCAGCCTTTGCCAGTTTATCAAGTGTATTGGTTCATTATATTTAGAGTACAATACTTTTGGATTTGATCTGATTAAAACAGAGTTTGCTTCACTTGTGGACAAGGGAAGTGGGACGTTTCCTGAAGTAGGAACACTCTCCAGCTCTTCAGTCATAGAATCATAAAGATGT